>NC_052516.1:7905101-7942601 GCF_014356525.2 Nilaparvata lugens | reverse complement strand
AACCTGAAGATTTTAGAACCTGAAGATGGTGTGAACCGAAACTAGTTGTTCAACTATTTTAAAGAATAAAGGGCGCTATAAGATTTATTTTGTTTTATTAATTTAAAAGTAGCCCATGTCAATAAGTGTTTTTAAGAATAAAGATAATATTTTCATGGAAGATCTAATATTGTTTCTCTTTTCTTTTTCTAGGTAAGTCAACCTTGAAGTTCTTCTCATTTTTGAATGCATGGATTACAGTTTGGTGAGTTCAAAGAACCTTCAATTACTGTAAGGCACTGTACTTTTATCTGTTCCAAATTTCAACTTTTCTTCCCGTGGTTTTTCAAAAATACAACTTTAGATTGAATTGTAATTGAAATTAATCTACTGCAAGAACAAAAATCAAGTTTTTGGACTCAGGAGACCTTGAAACTTATAGAAATTCAGAAATTGGGGTACCTCAATTTTTTTCGGAAAGCAATACCATAGAGAAACAATAGCGTAAGTAGATATTCCATGGTATATATTTACATTTACATTTATTACATTCCTTAATCACAACATCAAATAATTAATGATTGGGAGAGAATCAACAGGATAAACTCAAAACTGTTCCTCTCCCTAATTTTGATAAAAATAGTCAAAATGAGGTTATGAAAACACTTTTATAAAGATCAAAAAAATTTACAGTCCAAATAAACACTATACTAGAAATTTGTATCTCGGTTATCAGAAGATGAAACAATTATTATTACACTTGAAAATGCATTAATAAATTGAAAAATATTAAAAAACTTGATAAATTTGAAGCCAGAAAAATCACAAAAACATTCGTAGTATAGGGCGTTTATGTCGCAACTTTTACTGTTATCTCAAGCCGATTACTGTCGATTATTGTCGATTTTTACCGTTTTGACCGGGTAAGAGTGTATGAACGGCACAATATGAGAGACTACCAGCGTCATAAAGCTTCACAGGAAAGAACTACGTGGACTATAGTGAGGTCCACGTTATAATGGCAGTATTTGATCAACTTTGGTTTTGCTATCCTTGTCTATCATTTGACAAAGCCGATGGTTCTATCATTTTCTAGGTCCACAACGATGCCAATTATGTTTTTGACAGTGTAGAAATATAATTAATTAATGCAGAGAATCGGCATCGCTATTCTTCTATCTTTATCCTCTGCCATTATAACGTGGACCTCACTATATCAGCATGAGATAACAGTAAAAGTTGCGACATAAACGCCCTTTACCATGGGATATCTACTTATACTATTGTTTCTCTATGGCAATAATTTCCTTACCTATGATTCAAACTGAAAATGATTCAAACCAGTGCTTCACGAAGGTACATCCGGTTAGTATAGAGAATTATTATTCCTCCACCCATCAGACACTTCAAGAAAAGACAAATGATCTTCATTTACAAACACAAAAGGCTATTAGAAGTCACAAATACAATAAGACGTTTAAAAACAATACGACAAACAAAGTCTTCATAATCCATCATACTTCTCAACACAGAAAATCTTTGAATGTCATTCAAGTTTGTCGTTTTTTCGTCACAGAACTCAGTGCCTTATGCACTTATGCACTACTTGTATTAGTTCTCCTCCCATGATGATGATGATGATGATGATGATGATGATGATGATGATGATGATGATGATGATGAACAAGAAGAAGAGGAAGAAGAAGAAGAAGAAGAAGAAGAAGAAGAAGAAAGAATGTTTGAATGATGATGTTGATGATATATGAGGCTGATGATTATGAAGAAGAAAGAAGAAGAGAAAATGAGATGATGATGAGTGATGAGAAGAAGAAGAATAAGAAGAAGAAGAAATGATGATTATGATGATGATGATGATGATGATGATAGATGATGATGATGATGATAGAAACAAAGAAGAACAAGATGATGATGATGAGATGAATGCTGATGGATGATAGATGATGATGAGGTGATGATGATGGTGATGATTTGGAGGAGGAGGAGGAGAGGAGAGGAGGAAGAAGAATAACTGAGAAGAAGAAGAAGGCAGACTAAAAGAAGGAACAGAGAAGAAGAAGAAGAAGACGAAGAAGAAGAAGAAGAAGAAAAGAAAGAATAAGAAGAAGAAGAAGAAAAGAATAAGAAAAAAGAAGAGAAAAGAAAAGAAGAAGAATAGAGCAGAAGAAGAAGAAGAAGAGGCTAAGAAGAAAAGAAGAAAAGAGAGAAGAAGATCAGAAGGAGAAGAAGAAGAAGAAGAAGAAGATGATGATGATGTATATAGTCAATGATAGAACTAGGATACAGTTAACAATGCTCGGAAAATAAATGCATCAATAAAATGAGACCTGGCTAGAATTCATTGTGAGATGTGACGTGTGGCCCCGAATAGAATGATTGTCAATTGTCTTCAATCTGCATCATCAGCTGAATAAACTGCATTGATTGATTGGGCGCTGATTGAGTTTATTGAAGATGTTCAGCTCATAGATTGTTAGGATGGTGTAGAACGTATTGAAGAATCAATTTAGATTTGAGTTGAGTGGTTTTATATTTTTAAGTTTTTCATCCTTTCGCCATCATTAGACAAATCAGATGGCGTTATCCTTCTCTAGCTCCACATCGTTGCCAGATCGTCTTTTAAATAATGAAGAAACATAATTAATCAACAAAACATCAAATCTCAACTATGAAAATTCATTATTTTATAATTATTGAACATTATACTTTCTTGACGATTAAAATATAATTTATTATTTAAAAATAGAATGAACAATTAATATTACATCAGCTATCCTCTAGGAAGTGGCCATCCACAGAAGGCAGTAGCAAGGCAGAGAATCGACAATGATTTTCTCCTATTCTCCTCAACTGATCTTAGCAGTAGTTCTGTGAACAGAAGACCTCACTCTGATGTCATCTATATCTGATGTCACCTGATGTCATCTGATGTCTGATGTCTGATGTATCTATATCTATATCTAATATCTGATGTCACCTGTTTGAAATGTTAACAAACTCAGTTCACGTTTGAATTTGTATTCCATATGATATAATTCATCCAGTTCCGTGATAATCTTTGATGAAAGTTAATTTTTCACAATCAAAAATATTATAATTTCTTCAACATTATCTAGTTCGTTTGATTATTTTTAATCACCTATCAAATTAGTTTTTTCAAATGTGAGAATATTGAAACTGATGGGCATGCATAATAATACCATGACTGTAGAAAAATATTGAAACCAAAGACCTTAGAGATGCATATAGCCAAAGACCTTAAAGAGATATAGACCCACACAATGCCTATGCCTTTCCAATGATTGCTCTTACTTGAAATTGAAGTCCGCCATTGGGGTATTTTAGCACGAGATATTATATATTATTTATCTGTAATACTATTGATCACAAAGGCATTGGTGGCATTGGTATGTAATAATCTTATGGGTTGCCCCCTCAATGGCGGATTTCAATTCCAAGTACGACACTAGCGCTGCATGTGAGTCTATGCATCTTTAAGGTCTTTGCATATAACTATTTAAGGTCTTCGATTGAAACTATAGACGTTATAGAAATAGACACGGCTTCTCTAGAACATCTGTGTAATCCACTCGTCAGCTGATTGATTATGAATAATTCTATAGTCTGAATCATTCTCTCTTCAGAGTAGATGATAATATATATATATATATATTATATATATATATATATATTATATATATATATATGAGAGAATGGAGAAATGAGAGTATGGAGGAATTCCTTTTCTTTTCATAATATCCCTAAATGCAAAATTCCAAAAACCTTGTGTATACATCGACGCGCAGTAGAAAATGAATAATCCAGCCAAATCTCATCGAATTCTATCAACGCGTTTGGCCGTAATCGCGTTACATACAGACAGACAAAAGAAAATCCCAGTTAAAACATAGACCTCACTACGTTCGGTCAATAACGTAGACATCACTATAGTGTTTATTTTAGTAGTTTAATGATGCTCAGCGTATACCTAAAAGTACTACAGTATTCTAATACATGGGAGAGCCATAAATTATAATACATAATGAGAACTAATACATATGAGGAATATTCTAATTGACCGAGCGAAGTGAGGTCTAAGATTCAAGTCGACGGTTTGGCATTTCTCTTAATGTTTGAATGTTTAAATGTTTATGAGCCGGTTTCCGAGCTCGGGATTTAGCTAAGTCCTAGACTTTAAACAGCTGGAGTCAGAAAATTGGTTTTCCAAAACGCAGTCGCAGTCATTGTCATAGTCACGTTTGAATTAAATTTCGAAATACTAGAAAATTGAACACAAAAAAAATAAAGAGAAAAAAGTTTAAAGTTTCATCTATTTTGAATTATTTAGGAATGTCTAATTTCGTCAAGGAAAAACGTTTCCAATTTATAGAAATGAGAAAATAAAAACTACAACTACTGTTATAAAAGCTGTGACTACGCCCCGTTTTGGAAAGCCAATTTTCTGACTCCAGCTGTTTAAAGTCTAAGACTTGGCTGAATCCCGAGCTCGGAAACCGGCCTTAAATGTTTATATAATGTTTATATGTTAACCTAAATGTTTACTTATATGTTGCGTATTTACGGCGAAACGCGGTAATAGATTTTCAAGAAATTTGACAGATATGTTCCTTTTTTAATTGCGCGTCGACGTATATACAAGGTTTTTAGAAATTCCGCATTACAAGGATAATATAAAAGGAAAAAGGAGCCAATATTAGAGTAAAAATCAGACTATAGAATTATTCATCATAAATCAGCTGACAAGTGATTACACAGATGTGTGGAGAAGCCAGTCTATTGCTGTATTTCCATAAGGTCTATAGTTTCAATCAGGTACTTATGGATGAGAATACTGCGTGAGGTCTACTGTTCACAGAACTACTAGTATAAAAGGAAAAAGGAGCCTCCTTCATACGCCAATATTAGAGTAAAAATCAGACTATAGAATTATTCATCATAAATCAGCTGACAAGTGATTGCACAGATGTGTGAAGCCAGTCTATTGCTGTATTTCCATAAGGTCTATAGTTTCAATCAGGTACTTGTGGATGAGAATACTGCGTGAGGTCTACTGTTCACACAACTACTAGTACATAGAAGAACCATTAAAATATTTTTTTGTGTAGTTGAGAAGTTGATATTGTGATAATTATTCATATTGATTGAGTTTATCAGAGATTGACAATGGTGTAATAACCGAAACCGGTCTTTCTAATTATCAATAAATCAGTGGTTTTTTGAAAATTTCCTAGTCTTTTTCATTCAACCATTAAAATACATATAAGGACCACACGTGCACTAGCATGTACTATGTAGGTGTTATACTAGGAGCTAGATGCGTGTAGGCTACCTCCTAAGATTACCATTGAACTTTCTTATTTTGTTAGTCGAAATTCGGCCTTAGTTACCGCTTGTACACACTGCCTCTTGTGACCTGAATCACATTGACCTTTCATTTCCGTTGTTGGGGGGTATTCGGTAGGATGGGGGGGAGCCCCTCATCACCCTTCTTGACACCCCCCTCCGACAAATCATTTAAACACTTTCGGTCGTGTCAGTCTTCTTCCTCACCTTTTCCTTCTTCTTCTTCTTCTTCTTCTTCTTCTTCTTCTTCTTCTTCTTCTTCTCCTACAGCAGCAGGTATTGTACTGCTATTGAAACAAATATGGGATAGTGGTGTTTAAAAGATGTTACTGCTGGAGGTTTGATTGCCTGCAAAGGTTAGAATAGTTTGAACTTCCAAGGATTCTATAGTCGTCATTATGAGTGATCTAATCTCCAGTTGAGAATAATCGTATTTGAATTGTTGAATCATTATTTTCCACAGGATAAAATTATAAGATTGTGAACAGAATAAATTCAAAATTCAAATTCAAATTCTTTATTCAAAAAAAAAAATTAAACAATCAAATGCATTCCAAAAATCAAATACAATATTTTTTCCTAATTTCTAATATGTGTTCCCTATAGGCTACCCTGTGTGGGGACACTCGAATATATATAATAAAATATTTATATAATAGGTGAATCATTGATGATATATTTTTATAAAGGTTGTCCCACAAAGAACGCAAGATCTGAATTGGTAATGATTGAGTCATTGTTTTACTAATAATTTTACAATATTTTCATCATTCAGACTACACAATCAACCGCAGAAAATGAAATACTGCAATATTTCCCATAAAAATGGACAGTGCTTATCCTGCGGTTACTTGTGGAGTCTGGGTTCTTAATTGTAGAAAATTATTATATGATTGATTAAATTCACAGTTCAAATCTTGCGTTCTTTATGGTGCACCCTAAGCATAGACCATTGTATTTTCCTAACTAGAGGTGAGTTATTCTACTAAGAATTTCCATTGAGAATGAATTAATCTGTCATTTTCTTTTCAATTTTGTAATAAATTATTCTCTTATACGAGTCTATTATAGAGGAGTTCGGTTTAAAGATTATCAGGGGTCTCCGTACAATACTTTGTTCTTCTGGTACTTTTATTCTCTTGCTTTTACTTCTTTTTATTACATATTGTCTGTTGTATAAATTAGAATTGGAACCGTTTTGGGCGTATAAGCATAGAGAAACAATAGCGTAAGTAGATATCCCATGGTATAGGGCGTTTATGTCGCAACTTTTACTGTTATCTCAAGCCGATTACTGTCGATTATTGTCAATTTTTACTGTTTTGTTGGGGTGAGAGTGTATGAACGGCACAATTTGAGAGACTATCAGCGTCACACAGCTGCATGGGAAAGAACTACGTGGACTATCGGCTTGAGATAACAGTAAAAGTTGCGACATAAACGCCCTATACCATGGGATATCTACTCACGCTATTGTTTCTCAATGGTATAAGCCTGTGGTACTTGAATAAATAAATAAATTGTCCCGATTAATTACATTTTCATGTTATTGTAATATCAGTGTGGTTTTGTTAAACTTGGACTGGCCTCATAAAACTCAAGCTAGACTAGAATACATTTTGTAATAAATTAATTTTTCACAAATAAGTTTCAATTTCAAAACATACTCAAACTGGACTAGAATGCATTTTGTAATTTATTAATTTGTCACAGATAAGTTTCAATTTCAATACCTCAAGAGAATCTTCAACAATAGATTTGTGGCGTTTCCGGTTTTCCGGACAACGATTCCCATTCGAACGGAAGAACGGAAGTTGAAGGCATCAGTCACGAAGAGCGAGACAAAGATGGAGACTGATTGAGAAAGAATGAATGAATGACTTTCACTGACCAATTAGTGAGTGCACTGGAACCTCGGCGAAAGCTGAATTATATGATGATGATGATGATGATGATGATGATGATGATGATGATGATGATGATGATGATGAAGAAGAAGATGATGATGATGATGATGATGATGATGATGATGATGATGATGATGACGATGATGAGATGATTTAGAATGGTTTTACTGGCAATGCAGGTTGAGGTGGCCAGTAATAATACAGTCATTACGAAACCTGATAATTTTATCCAATAGGATGGTTTGAATAATGATGGAATCGATTTGAATAATTTATCGGAGTTTGATGATTTCCAATGAATACATTTCTCTTGTAATGTGGATTGGGAGTTGGCAGAGGGAGTATATGAAAGAGAGAGAGAGAGAGTGAGAGAGAAGTATGAAGATGGGATGTAGTACTTCAAGTTGTATTCAAAATGCTAATATTGAGAAGAGATAGCCTAAACTAATTTTTATAAACGATTGAATGAATGAAGTAAAAAAATGTATAGATTACGCGAAATAAATGTGGCAGATTTGTTATATGAAAAGGGAATTTTCATACAGTTGGATTGATGTTGTAGAGTTGTACATCATGGTTGAACGGGAGTAGCGAGTTCCTACTTTACACTTGGGACTTGAGTTGTTGTCCGTTCGTGGGTTTCTATGTTCTACAATAACTTTTGATTTCTCTCTCATCAATTAACTCTAAATTCACAACACATTTTCTTTGAACCATTATAAAGATGAAGGTCGTTGACCAACGAGTATCGACTCACTACTTCGTTGTATTTCAGGGGAACATTGAAGGTAGGCGCCCACAGATCGTCATCGGACGGCCGGCACGCATCGGACGATTAGATTTGATGCATTGTTTTCAATTGGAGTGCGCATACTTATCCGCATCGTATAGGCATGCGCACTCCAATTGAAAACAATGCATCAAATCTAATCGCCTGATCCGTCCGATGACGATCTGTGGGCGCCTACCTTAAGAGTGCATTACATTGTGTAATTACCTAGCTGCATTTGAACTGATGTATAAATTAGAATTGGAACAGTTATGAGCATAATCCTGTGGTACTTTTCTGTAAGTCGTGTAATTCTGAATGATTAAAAAAATTAATAAAATATTACAACTATTTTTAAAATGTCACAAACTCCAAGTAAGTAATTCCATCACAGCGAGAGCACACTGTATTATTATGACAGTTATTGACAAAATAACTGGGATAACAAGCTTCTTCAATCATACTCTTTCAATCAAGTGTTTATACTGTAAATTTACATTTTTTGCAATATTACGGTTCATCAGTATTAATTATAAGACAATATTTTTCAGTTTTCCATGACTGTTGAGGTATTCTCTAGTCTAGAATTATCCTTAAATCGAACAAATTTAGTTTGGGGTGGTATAACATATTCATATTCTTTCATCCAATGATACTGTACATTTACATGAAAATCAGACATCAGTATTTATTCTAGAAACAATATCTCTCAGAATTCCAAGACTGTTTAGTTGTTCTCCAGTCAACAATATTATTATTCTCAAATATTGATAAATAACAAACTGAGACAGTAATGGGGAGGTAGAACAAAGAAACCTAATTTGACCTTAGCAAGGCTTTTGACCGTGTGCTACCGTGGTGAGTATGTGGTTTGCACCAGGGTTACATTTGTGGTCCAGCGGTGGTCGCTCTTCTGACCTTTCTGCTCAGGATAACTTACAATCCGCTGTTACTACTGTGAGATGATTCAGTTTAACCTGTCAGTATTTCTCGTGAATGACACCAACGTCTCACCATTCAACAAATGCTGACAGTTTAAAGCAAATCTCACGTTCCTTTGTCAATGTGAAATTCAGATTAATCTGTCAGATTTCCTTATGAATAATACAAACGCCTTCCCATTTTATCAATGATGACAGTTAGTCTCTCATGTTACATCATTGAATCAAAATTCACTTATAACTGTCAGCTTTCCTTATAAATAACAACAACACTTCTCCATTTAACCTACACTGACAGCGAAACTCAGAATTATTGTAAAGTTCACGTTATAATGTCAGTATTTGATTATCATTGGTGTTGATATCCTTGTCTATCATCTTCGTATCATCTTTATATTACTCGGTATCATCTTTATATCATCTACGTATCATCATTGTATTACTCCGTATCATCTTTGTATCATCTTCCTACAGTAAGATCCTCGTTATAATGACAGTATTTGATTAATTTTTTGTGTAGTTGAGAAGTTGATATTGTGGTAACTATTCATATTAAATAAGAAGACTAAGAAATTGTCAAAAACCACAGATTTATTGAAAGTTAGAAAGACCGGTTTCGGTTCAATGAATCTGTGTTTTTTGACAATTTCTTAGTCTTTTTATTCAGTATTTGATTAATATTGGTGTTGCTATCATTGTCTATCATAATTGTATCATCTTTCATATCCGTATCATCTTTGTATCATATTCGTATTATCCTTTTATTACTTCGTATCATCCTTGTCTATCATTTTTGTATCATCTTCCTATAGTGAGGTCTACGTTATAATGGCAGTATTTGATTAACATTGGTGTTGCTATCCTTCCTTGTCTATCATTTGACAAAGCAGATAGCACTATCCTTTCCAAGCTCCACCACGTTGCCAGATGGTCTTTTAACAATGTAGAAATATATTCAATTAGCACTATATTTAATCTATTATAGAAATATTTCATTTATTTATTTCATTGACAATTACAAATCATTATCGCAATAATATATAATATGATTGGGAGAAAACAACAGGCATAGCCCAAAACTGTCTTCTCCCAAATTTTTACAAATAAAAGTTTCAAAAAATAATGAGGTTATGATTCCACTTTTCACTTCAAAAAGTCCAATTTCCCTTCACTTCAAATGACTAAACTAGAAATTCTAAATTTTGATATTTAAAAACAAATTATTCAATCATTAAGAAAAAATGTTCTTTGCCAATTGAATATAATATTGAATTTTCTTAACAAGAACGATCAGTTAATAATACCAGAGAAAACTTCTATACTAGATTATTTACTCTGAAATACTAGTAGTTCTGTGAACAGTAGACCTCACGCAGTATTCTCATTCACAAGTACCTGATTGAAACTATAGCTATATGGAAATACAGCAATAGACTGGCTTCTCCACACATCTGTGTAATTACTTGTCAGCTGATTTATGATGAATAATTCTATAGTCTGATTTTTACTCCAATATTGGCGTATGAAGGAGGCTCCTTTTCCTTTTATATTATCCTTGAAATGCAAAATTTCCAAAAACCTTGTATATACGTCAACGCGCAATTAAAAAAGGAACATACCTGTCAAATTTCATGAAAATCTATTACCGCGTTTTGCTGTGAATGCGCCAACGTTTTTAGACAAAAGGTTGATCACTCACAGGTGTATGATTCAAGGTGGTGGGGGGAACGCCAGCGTGACGTCACGTGTAGTAAAAATGTTCAAGAGTAACCACACTGAGCATACAGTTTATTCACTGTATCTTCAAATATATTTTCGTTTAATCTCCTCAAGATTGACCTAGAACTTTGAAGTTCTCCATACTTATAGCGAATGAATCACCGATTCTAATGATGTTAAATATTTCAAGTTCATTCAACTTTTATGAATAAAATGAAGTTGAAAGTTTTCATGAATCTAAAAACGTGACACGAAAAAGTTAATAAGCTGGAAAAGCGTTAGTAGACAATGTTATACTATTATAATTTCAGATTAACCCTTAAAAAATATTGATAAACCAATGCATCGCAATGAACCGATCCCGATAAATCCGATGAATTTCATTCATTGTAAATGCACTGAACACATGCTGGTATCGAGCACATGTTCTACGAGAATCAAAATATCTCATCCCCGAAATTCACAAGCTGATGTATAGCCAAACTACAAAATATAAACACGACCTAGAAGATGAAGAAACCTTAAGGGTTTGAAAGGGAAGGTTAGGAGGTGGGGTTTTTGCTTTTATAGGCAAAATGCTTGTATTATTCAAATGTTTTAATAATTATTGTAGAGCAGAAACAGAAAGCTTGCATGTCAGAAAATGTTTGTGTTATATAATTTGACTATACGACACCATATGATTTTCAAGAATGCGATATTCTGCCTACTCTGTACTACAGCCTACGTCACGGCTGCAGTTCCCCCACTCCAATTGCATTTCAACGAAAATACTATAGATGAGTGACCAACCTTGTGTCTACTAACTTTGTGAATGCGCAACATAAAAACATATAAACATTTAAACATTAAGAGAAATCCCAAACCGTCGACTTTAATCTTAGACCTCACTTCGCTCGGTCAATAACACCAGATCTACCGGTATCAGCTATCCTCTGTAGAAGGCAGTTACAAGGCAGGTAATCGGCAACGCTGATCTCCTATCTTCCTCCACTGCCTTTACAACGTGGACCTCAATAGAGTTGAGAGAGTAATCCACAGGTGGATAATTTTCATTGTGCGATTATCTATCTAGTGAGCAACAACTCGGCCTTGACCTGTTTTCGCCTGGGACTTGCATTAATTCAGAAAGTGGTCGTCTCAGGTCTCAGGCATCTAACCAGCCCGCTGCCCGCATATCGGGTTCTGTCTTCATAGTTTTTAGTAGTTTCCCATTGCCATTGAAAGCATGACTACAACTATTGCTTTCATTAGTGAGGTTTACGTTGCAGAGGCAGTGGGAATCACAGGGAGACATTTATTGGTTGATTGATTGATTGAGTTCTTTATTTATGTAGATTACAATATAAACTGGCTTATACACTTAAAGACAAATATCAGGGGACCGAGCTACGCTCGGAGTGAAAAAGCATGAAAAGAAAATCTGGTGTGGTACACTCACACAACTTTCCTTGCTCATTGAACTGTAGGCCCCATTCCTAAAGGAGAATAATTTAGGGGAATAACATAATGACGATTGGCAGCAACATATTTGAAACTACGATCTGACTACTGTATATGTGTATATATAATTGTTTTCAGAGTACTTTTTCCTTTGTATAAATTGTGAAATTCGATGATATTTTTTAAAAGTCGTCAAAACAGCTGTTCTACAGATTAAAAATATCTCGACTATGTGTTCTTTTTATGAACTGCTCTACCTACCTACCTCATGCACGAGAAGGAGGTTCAAAGTCCATTTGTCAAGGATGGGGTGGACCCTCCCATCAGTTTCCCAGAAAGGAGACTCATGCCAGTCAATAGAGCTGATGAATAACTATACAGGGTATGAATTTGAAAAAAATCGGTCAACTCATTTTTGAGAAAATCGTGAAAAACTTGGTTTTTAGTAATTATCCGCCATTTTTCTCAAGAATACTACGGAGCTCCTGCAATTTTCCCAGAAATGAGATTCATGTCAGTCGATAGGGCTTATAAATAGCTATCCATGGTATAAATTTGAAGAAAATCGTTAGAGCCGTTTTCGAGAAAACCGTGAAAAACATGGTTTTTTAGTGATTATTCGCCATTTTTCTCAACAATATTACGGAGCTCCTGCAATTTTCCCAGAAATGAGACTCATGTCAGTCGATAGGGCTTATAAATAGCTATCCATGGTATAAATTTGAAGAAAATCGTTTCGAGAAAACCGTGAAAAACATGGTTTTTTAGTAATTATCCGCCATCTTGAATTGAATTTCTCATTGTCGGATCCTCATGGTGTAAGGACCTTAAGTTTAAAATTTCAAGTCAATCGGTTAATTAGGAATGGAGTTATCGTGTTCACAGACATACACACATACACACACACAGACCAACACCTAAAAATCATGTTTTTGGACTCAGGGGACCTTGAAACGTATAGAAAACTTGAAATTAGGGTACCTTAATTTTTTTTTTGGAAAGCAATACTTTCCTTACCTATGGTAATAGGGCAAGGAAAGTAATTATTACGAAAGAAGAAATTCTAATATTTAATTTATAGTTCATACAGAAATGTTCTATCTAATCACAGTGGATTGAGATCAATTCCCAGACGAATGCAAAAATTTCTCTCGCAAAGGTCCGGTTGCACAAAAGCCGGTTAAATTTTAATCCTGATTAATATCACGTAAACCAAATCAGAGAAGACCATTTCAAAAAGATCGCTTCTCTGATTGGTTCTACTGGAATTAATCAGGAGTAAAATTTAACCGGTGTGCAACCGGCACTAAGTACCTGATTGAATGATTGCAAGAGTTCAATAGCTGAGAAATAATTTTATCTCAGTCCCACACACATGCACTCGCTCACTCACTTCAATCGAAAGACGAAATTATCATCTGTTTTTCCAAGGATGAATAATTATTATCCTTTTAATGTCCTTCAGCGAGTTTTCCCAGGGATGAGACCTACTGCAATCGAATTTTTATATCATAAACCTACTATGTTCCAAATTTCGTGGAAATCGTTAGAGCCGTTTTCGAGATCCATTGGACATACATAACCAGATAACCATATACAGAAATTGCTCGCTTAATATAATAGGATAGCTTACAATACAACAAAGTTTTAGATGAATTTGAAACTAAGAAGATAATAATATGTTGTTGGTTATCCATCTTGTTTCCACTATAATTATCACTATTAAATTTTATAAAACTTTTAAGTGAAAAAGCACTCACATTATTTGATGTGGCGACGTCCGTTTCGTGCTGGTATCGCACATTTTCAAGCCAAACAGGAACTGCAGTGTTTAAGGTTATGAGGGTGAAATTTGGTTGGGGTGGAGGGGAGTTTTGGTGGTTAATGGAGGAGTATTTAAATGAGTTTGTCAAACAGGGTGTGGGAGGAAAAGTTAATTTGGTCATTTAGAATATTGTTTGGCTGTTGTTTGGTGTGTTTGTATATTTCAAACTGTTCTAGTACATTTAATTTTCTGTTTTTGTGGGAATAGTGGGTATTTCGAGGTTGTTGTCTATGTCAGAGTGTGTGTGGTCAGAGGAGATAATGTGTTCTGCAAAGGTGGAATGGGAGGACGGATGGGTAATGGCTCTTGTGTGTTCTTTGAATCTTATATTGAAATTTCTAGCTGTTTTACCTATGTAGAATTTGCTGCAATCTCTACAATTTAACTTATAAATTCCTGGTCTATTGTATTGATTTTGAGAGGTGTTGTGTGGGGACAAGAGTTTTTTCAGTGAGTTTTTTGTTCTGTATGCAACCTTGTATTTTATTTTCTTGACATAGGCAACAACCTCGAAATACTCCACTATTCCCACAAAAACAGAAAATTAAATGTACTAGAACAGTTTGAAATATACAAACACACCAAACAACAGCCAAACAATATTCTAAATGACCAAATCAACTTTTCCTCCCACACCCTGTTTGACAAACTCATTTAAATACTCCTTCATTAACCACCAAAACTCCCCTCCACCCCAACCAAATTTCACCCTCATAACCTTAAACACTTCAGTTCCTGTTTGGCTTGAAAATGTGCGATACCAGCACGAAACGGACGTCGCCACATCAAATAATGTGAGTGCTTTTCCACTTAAAAGTTTTATAAAATTTAATAGTGATAATAATAATTATTGGACTGCATATGATAAGAAAAAGAATGCAATTTGGAAACTCCTCCAAGATATATTGTTTTGTATGTACATGAATTGGCGGAGCTTTGAACAGATCATTGTCCATTCTTTGGAAAGAATACCCAGAATATCCTTCCCAGTCACTCTCAGACTTCTACCAAACGCAGAGAGTAATGTAATGTCACACCTAAATGTAATGTCACACCTCTATTGAGATTAACTCTGCAGAGTCAGTGGAAATGATAGAGAGGCAGATTCAGATTATATATTCCTAATTGTTGATCAATCACAAGAGAGTGAACAAAGTCTCAAGTCAAGCTTCAATACTCTACCTGATATCTGGTGCCACCTAGTGGCAGAAATGAGAGTTACAAACACTCTGAGTTGTCGACCAATGAGAAGAGAGAGTGGGCGGAGTCTCGAGTCAAGCCCTAAAGGATGGGGCTATTTGCTTTGTGAGATGACAGACAAGGATATCAAACCAGTGTTAATCTGATGCTGTCTCTATAATCTGAATCTCTCTATAATAATAATAATAATAATAATAATAATAATAATAATAATAATAATAATAATAATAATAGCTTTATTGACATTCGTATAGAACAAAAGCCTCTCTACTTGAGGTATTTGATCTCTCTATAGAATCGCTCTATTTTATTCCTGTTATTGATTGCTTGATTAAGGTGTACTTGAAAATTATTTCAGACTAGCAGGTAACCCGTGGTCCGCAAGGGTCTGATTAAAAACTTGTCGAACTAATAACTTGACGTTAAGAGATCTTGAAGAATTGAAAATAGGCCTTTAATCATCCTCGGTGAATAAGGAATCAATATGCAAAATTTCAAGTTTATCAGTCCAGTAGTTCAGACGTGATGATGCGTCAAACATCAAACTTCCTATCCCTTACGTGTATATGCCAATTATTTCTTGTATTATATCATACATATAAATAGTCTCAAGTTGTGATATTTGAAGCATACACTGATATGAAGTCTTCAATCTGTATTGTACTATATTTTCTTCAGGACATTCCTCAACAAAAACTTTTATTTGTCAACTGTAATGTCTACCAGTCCTGACCTTTAATGAACAAAAATATCAAATATGATTAGAAATAAAATAAAATTAAAATGCTTTTTGTAACTCCATGTACTGATTATTGAAATGAGTAAAAATTATACTTTGATGTAGATTTTGCGAATTCGAGAAATTAAACATGTTATAAACTTTCATTCATCATCTCAAAATTGTAAGTCAACCGAAAAATTCCAGCATTTTTGTTCTGTAATGGACAAATAATATGAATGTAATCAGAAATGGATGAAAATGAAAAGGCTTTTTATAAGTCCATGTACTAATTATTAAAATGAGTACAAACTTTTGACATAGATTATGTGAATTCGACAAATGGAACATGTTATAAACTTTCATTTATCATCTCAAAATTATAAGTCAACCGAAAAATTCCAGCATTTTTGTTCTGTAATGGACAAATAATATGAATATGATCAGAAATTGATGAGAATGGAAAGGCTAGAAGTGAAACCATGTAATAGTTTGTGAAATGAGTACAAACTATGTACAAACTTTTGATGTATATTCTGTAAATTCAATGAATGAAACATCTTATAAACTCTCTGGAAGACCCATTTTGGCTGAAGAAACATCCGCTAATCCCCTTTCTATCCGACTGAATCTTGGCCGACATGAATACATGAATTCTAATTATTCGACAAAACTAATTAAACCCATAATCCATTGAGATGCCGGCATCCTTTTCCTTGATTCATTGTACTTGTTACGGTTTTCTTCCATCTGTCACAGACAGTGAGATTAACTGAGGCAATATTGTAACGGCTCGTTAAGTGGGAGAGCCGAGTTAACGTTAAGTTAAGTTGGTAACGGTAGACTATTATTTCAAGTCCTACTGCTAACCAAAAACGTAAGCAGTGAAAGCCAGGCCTATTGCGTGAGACTGACTGACTTACTTACTTCACGGTCTGATTCACTGTACGCCTATACCAGTACTTGCTGTCAATGTAGGCTTTGAAGTCTTCAAAAGTCTCTGTCTCATTCTTCTCTCTTTTCCTCATTCCTCTCTCTCTCTCTCTCTCTCTGTCTCACACCCTCTCTCTGTCATTCTCTCTCTTTCTATCTCTATTTGATCTTATCTACCTATATAATTATTTTACTCTATCAATTTTCTGTTTTTTTCTCTTTAATATTCATATTGATTAAAACTTTTACAATATTTCCATTAATAAATAAATCCTTAGTTTAAATAACGAAATTAACGTTTTGGTAGAGAGTTAGTGGGGAGGATATTTTTAATATTCTTTCCGAAGAATGGACATTGATATGTCCAAAGCTCCGCCAATTTATGTAGATGCATAACAATATGATTATTATCTATAGTTATTATATTACAAACTGCTTTTTCATATCATATACAGTTCAATAATTATTTTCTTAGTCTATATTATGTAAATTCATCTATAATTTTGCTAAGTACTTTATTGAGTACTCAATCAATCAATCAATCAATCAATCTGTTTCTCTTTCCCACTCACACAATCATTTGTTGAAGCACCGCCGATTTATGTAGCTACATTGTAGATCATCACAATATTATATTGTCATCATTCGAATTGCATTCAATCTAAATTCTCATTCAATGGATTTTTCATACTTTGTAGAATTCTGTGAATAATTAGCATAACCGTCATTTAATGTGAATTAATGTATAAGCCAGTTAATATTGTAACATACATAAATAAAGAAATCTAATCTAATCTCTTTCTCTCTCTCAATCTTAAAACCAATCTCCCCTCACTCACTCTCTCTCTCGCTCTCTCTTTTCTCTCACTCCCCTCACTCACCCACTCTCTCTCTCTCGCAATCCCCCCCTCTCACTCTCTCTCGGTCGTGTGTTGATGGGAAGGATACTATTCTATATCCTTCTTGAAGAATCTACAATTATTTGTTGAAACACAGCCGATTTATGTGGATCATCACAATAATTATATTGTCTTCATTCGAATTGTATTCAATCTTCAATCTAATTAATTAATTTCTCATACTTTGTACAATTATTTGAATAATTAGGGATGCTGTTATTTGATGTAAATTAGTGTAAAAGCCAGTAAATATTGTAACATACATAAATAATGAACTATAATCTAATCATCAAATCTCACTCTCTCTCTCTCTCAGTCTCTCACTTTCTCGCTTGTTGTTGTTGTTGTTGTTCTTCTTCTTCTTCTTCTTCTTCTTCTTCTTCTTCTTCTTCTTCTTCCTCTTCTTCTTCCTCTTCTTCTTCTTCTTCTTCTTCTTCTTCTTTTCATTCAGTCCCAGAAGACTTATCATCACTCTCAGACCATGGAGTTGTTTATTAGAAGAAGAGAGGCCAATTTTGATTGAAGGAACAGAACAAGTAGTTTAGGGTTGAGTTTGTTGTTCTTCTTCCATTTATTACAATTCCAAAATCATTAATTATTACATTGAATTTTATTATTTTGAGTGTTGATGTCTTGATATTGGCTTGACTGGCAGAAAGTAGTCTAAAATAGAAAATAAAACATAGTCTGGGCGCAAATATCATACCGTGGTCATTTTTGAGTAACAGCCGTGGAAGATGTCTCAATTTATTCGTTAGGTTTAACATGATAAGGATCGTGATGATGATGATGAGTCGAAATCACAGGCAAACAACTCGAAAACAAGATGGCCACCAAAATTTTCAGGGATTTGCTATATCTCTTGTATTTCAATAACCGTTCAAGATATTCAACCGTTTTTTTTGGACGAAAATATTTTAAAAATTTTCCTCTACAATTTTTGTTCTATAACAATTTCCTGTAGAACGCATATTATTTTAGTTATAACCTTCAAAAGCCCAAAAAACTTTTTTTCTAAATTTGTTCAAATTTCATTCCATTATAGCTTTTTTTGTGTAAGAGATACAGAGAAATTTTAAATCTATGAAATTTAGAGCGTTTTTTTAACTTTGGAATGATATATCGTCATGCGCTGTACATCGAAAAATGAGTTCTCTAGCGCCCTCCAAAAAAAAACCCTGCATGATTTCTGGTGCGTCATCACGTCAGAGAAAACTAGTAGTTCTGTGAACAGTAGACCTCATGCAGTATTCTCATTCACAAGTACCTGATTGAAACTATAGACCTTATGGAAATACAGCATTAGACTGGCTTCTCCAAACATCTGTGTAATCACTTGTCAGCTGATTTATGATGAATAATTCTATAGTCTGATTTTTACTCTAATGTTGGCGTATGAAGGAGGCTCCTTTTTCCTTTTATAATTATCCTTGAAATGTAAAATTTCCAAAAACCTTGTATATACGTCGACGTGCAATTGAAAAAGGGACATACCTGTCAAATTTCATGAAAATTTATTATCGCGTTTCGCTGTAAATGCACAACATATAAACATTAAGAGAAATGCCAAACCGTCGACTTGAATCTTAGACCTCACTTCGCTCGGTCAATAAAACAATCGAATAAGCTTTCTCGGATTATGTTCTACCTAAATACATTATAATTCCACAAAATAGTTATTTGTATATCTAGAGTGAAAAGTGCTGTTTTTTCTCCCTGAGGGAAAAGTTTGAAGCCCGAGGCGAAGCCGAGGTCAACAATTTTACTGAGGGAGAAAAAACATTTTTCATTCGTGATATACACAATCGTGATATATACATCTGAGCTTAGACCTTTTGACCTATTCCAAATGTACGTTTTTAAAATAGAGATGCTTCCCATGTTATTTAAATGGAGTCACTTTTACTCCCTAGGGAGTTTTTCTGTTTTTTAGTACCGAGAGCGAAAAAGTGACACTTTAGTATCATGTTTCAGGGAGTAAAGTAAGTACTTTTGACAGTAGGTGGAGGAAAAAAATATAAACTATTCTATATTGTTAGAAATATATGTCATTAAACTTCCAAGTGGCCCTAATGAAATAAATCAACCAAATAGAATTTGAAATGCAAGTAGCGTACTAAACAATTGTTCTTGATAAACATCAAACCAAATCGCATTCTATGTGAAGGCAAGTAAGTAACCCAAATAATCAGAGAATTATTGATTAGACATTCGTGAATTTCAACCGAATCGAATTATACGTCGTGTATCGTGACCGCCTGATATTATTTGCCCTGAGGCAACAATAAACTCTGAGTTCTATAGTGAGGTCCATCTTATAATGGCAGTATTTGATCAACATTGGTGTTGCTATCCTTGTCTATCATTCGACAAAGCAGATAGCGTTATCCCTTTCCACCTCCACAACGTTGCCGGATCGTTTTCTAACAATGTAGAAATATAATTAATTAAGAAAATACTTTAACTCAATCATGAAAATGTATTACAGTATTTGAACATTGAAAAATATACTCCCTTTACGAATAGAATAAAAAAGGTTTTTTATAATTGTAACATTTTATTGTATTTTTTTGTAATTTTCTGTTATTTTGTTCTGTGTGTTTTAATTAATTGGATTGAAATTATTATTTTAAACAAGAATGAACAGTTAATGTTATCAGATATACCGGTATCAGCTATAGAAGGCAGTGGCAAGTCAGTGAATTGGCAGCGCTGTTTCCCTATCTTTCTCCACTGTCATTATAACGTGGACCACACTATAGATTTGGATTTCTTAACCTGTGTAATGTACATCAATACAGTATGTTCCACCTGGACACATTACTTGCACAATATTAAATTTATCTAGAAGTTCAAAAAAGTAATGTCTATTCAGAAAACCACCTTAAGTAGATCCAGCTATTTGTATAAATATATTATGGTATCATACACACATTGTATATATTTGTATCATGGTTAATACTGATAAATATATTATGGTATCAGTATATCTCTACACTGAGCACTTTCTATTCATTCAAAACTTTCAAAGTTTTATCACAAGTCTATATAAATTTGATCTTTTCTTAGTCACGTTTTGTATTATTTGTTGGGACTACTTTAAACAACAGAAATGAGTTTCTTGTCTGCATAATGGATAGTAGACATTTTGTAGCTACATAACATAAGTTCTCCATAATAGTAAGAGCGATCTTATTATATACATTGAAGTAACTTATAGTTATATTATTTTCATGAGTTGTCTAATGATAATAATAATTATTTATACGGGCTACGGTATCTAAAGTTTATCTTCATTCTGGTGCTGCACTGTACAGTAGGTCTATTATTTATACATTTGCTCTATTTTTAGGACTGAGTATGATGATAGACCTAATATAGGATACACTTTGTTATATATTTTTTTTATATACTGTTACTGTTTATTTTACCTGTTAGAAATCTTACTTAGTTCTAAGGATGCAATTATTTGACAAATCACCTATCAAGGGAGTATTCCCAATATTATGATGTAATGTGATGAAGTAATAAATAAAAATAAATACGGGCTAGTTAAAGTACTAGCCTTCAGGCTCGCTTCGCTCGCCATATCCGTCTAGCCAGGGGGCTTTGCCTCCTGGACCCCCGACTGGATCGTCCAAAAATGAGATTAGCGGGCTCGCTTCGCTCGCCTGCATGTAGACCTCAGCGGAACCTCTGTACCGAATTCTGGACCCCCGACTGGATTGTCCAAAAATGAGATCAGTGGGCTCGCTTCGCTCGCCTGCATGTAGACCTCAGCGAAACCTCTGTACCGAATTTGAACGTATTATGTGAATTTGATCTCGAAAAACACCTGTTACTTTATCGGCGTATCTTTGGCGAACAAAATTCTTCCACCTCAGCTAAACCTGTGTACTGATTTTTTTTATATATATTTCCATCAATTACCTATTGAAAAAGGTGAGGAAATGCAAAAAAACTGAGAAAACGCTAATTTTGGCTAATTGGATAAATTGGTATTTAGGAGGTCCTGGATAAATGCATTTCAATCTTCAACTTGGTGCCAACCTAACAAAGTCAACTCAACTTAATGCCAACCTGACAAAATTTTTATTTTAGTTATCAGAACAACTGTTTCGAAGATGTACTCTCTCTAGATTATAGTTCTATATTAACATATGGTATGGACATTTCAATTATAATTTTAAGATATTGGAATAAGAAGAATATACTTGCTAAAATAACTTTAAACCCTTAAAAACCACCTTACAGTTAAAATATCGCCAAAAGATTTCTTAGTGCGACTCTAAAGGGCCAACTGAACATACCTACACCCTAGCTTAGCTTCTGTACTAAATTTGAACAATTTCTGTTCATTTGTTCTCGATAAAGCTGAGAAAGCGCAAAAAAACGCTGGTAAAACGCTAATTTTGGGCGTATATTTAACGTTATTTCAAATTCCTTCTAACACAACATTATTACACCCTAGCTGAGCTTCTGTACTGAATTTGAACATTTTCTGTTCATTTGTTCTCGATACAGCTGAGAAAACGCTAAAAAACGTTGGAAAAACGCAGATTTTAGGCGTAACTTTAAAAATTTTTCCAAATCCGTTCTTAGTGCGCCTCTAAAGGGCCAACTGAACATACCTACCAAATTTGAACGTTTTTGGTCCGGTAGATTTTTAGTTCTGCGAGTGAGTGAGTGAGTCAGTGAGTGAATGCCATTTCGCTTTTATATATATAGATACATGAACAAGGACTAAAAGATTTAAACTGTCATATATATCACATATATGTACACAAATACAACATACGGATTTGGTCCAAATTGAATCGAAAATCGGTTACTTCTCCTGAACTTTCGACAAAAACCGTGAATATCTATACTCACGTCCTCACCTCCCACCCAAATTACTTGTCTTCTGAGATTATTGTTGCATAACGCAAGACTCGCGGAACCCCGAAATTTCTTCATTCACGCTCCACGACTCACGTCGTGGCGTTGTCACGTGACGTGAATCCGACGCCATCTTGGATCCACATTATTCTGATTTGTTGCGCGCTCACGAATCGAAAACATTTCCAAAGCAAATGTGATTTCTGGAGTGGAGATTGTGTGTGTGAATGTGAATGTGAGAAGGCTTAGTTACATATATAAGTAACACATGTATTATTAGTTACATATATGTAACTTATATCTGGTAACTATGTTACAAGATAGAGCTGCAATATACCGTTATAGCCTATCAAGTAACAGTAGCTCCTAATGATCTCGTATAATACGGATGTTCCAAATTCCAGATATAATACAGATCTGATTTCAGATTTGCATTGCTAGTTATTTAACTAGCTTCACTAGATGTTATTATGTTTCTACTTGTTTCCCTTTCTTACAAAAAGAATTACAGTATCATCTTCACATTTTCCTCTCCTTATAACTAGTAGTTCTGTGAACAGTAGACCTCACGCAGTATTCTCATCCACAAGTACCTGATTGAAACCACAGTAAATAGAAGAAGATGACGCAATGTAGCTGACTGGCCACTGCTCACACATTTCATGACCCCTACCGTTTTCATCTAGATACCGTGATTGAAACTATGTATAGACCTTATGGAAATACAGCAATAGACTGGCTTCTCCACACATCTGTGTAATCACTTGTCAGCTGATTTATTATGAATAATTCTATAGTTTGATTTTTACTCTAATATTGGCGTATGAAGAAGGCTCCTTTTTCCTTTTATATTATCCTTGGAATGCAAAATTTCCAAAAACCTTGTATATACGTCGACGCGCAATTAAAAAAGGAACATACCTGTCAAAATTCATGAAAATCTATTACCGCGTTTCGCCGTAAATGCGCAACATATAAGTATATAAACATTTAAACATTAAGAGCCAAACCGTCGACTTGAATCTTAGACCTCACTTCGTTCGGTCAACCAAAACTACTACATAATATAGTAACCAGCAGGTAAAGCTAAACTCACCGAAACCAGAACAAGCTGGTCACAAATGAACTCTTCAAATTGCTCCAACATTTTGGTCGGTACACGTTTTTTAGGACGAAAATGCTTACTTTCCATGCCATTGTAGAAGCCTTTGAATGGCTCCAGTAGAAGAGAAAATGATGATTACAGAGATAATTACTAGGTTGCGAGAGAGTGTGAGAGAGGAGGAGTGTGTGAGAGAGAGAGTGAATGTAGTTTGGACAACAATGGCTTAGTTTGACCGACTTTTGCAAAAAAGCTCCGAGATTCCTGAGATTTGCGGGCTTTGAATGGAACAAGGGTGTCTTGTCACTGGTCCTCCTCCTTCATTATCTTTTCTCTTTTTCCTCCTCTTCTCGTCTTCCTTTTTTCTCTCTCTCTCTCTCTCTCTACCTCTGTCTTCTCCTCTCTCTTCCCCCTGTTTCTTCTCCACTTCCTTCTCGTATCCTTTGTCCTCTTCTCCTTTTTCATCACCTCTTTCTCTTTTCTTCGTTCTCTCCTCTCTCTCCCGCTCTTCCTTCTCCTCTCATTCCATCTTTCTTCTCCACTTCCTTCTCTTATCCTTTGTCCTTTTCCTACTCCTCTTCTTTCCCCTCTTCATCTCCTCTTCCTACTCCTCCTACTCGTCATCTCCCTACTCCTCTTCTTCTCCTCTTTCTTCCCCTCTTCCTTCTCCTCTTTCTCATTTTCTCTCTTCTCTCCTTCCACACCTCAGAGTACTCCTCTCCTTCTCCTCTTCTTTTTCCTATCCTTTGTCCTCTTTCTACTCCTCTTCCTTCCCCTCTTCATCTTTCTCTTCCTTCTACTCCATCTCCTCATAACCCCACTCCTCTTTCTTCTCCTTATCCTTCATCTCCTCCCTTTTCTCTCTCTCCTCCTCTTCCTTCTCCTCTCTCTTCCCCCTGTTTCTTCTCCACTTTCTTCTCCTATCGTCTGTCCTCTTCCTACTCCTCTTCCTTCCGCTCTTCATCCTCCTTCTCGTTCTCCATCCTCCTCCTCCTTCCCCTCTTCATCCTTCTCTTTCACCACCTCTACCTCCTCATCACCCCACTCCTCCCTCTTCTCCTCTTCCTTCTCCTCGTCCTTTCTCTCTCTCTCTCCCCCCTCTTCCTGCTCCTCTCTCTTCCCCCTGTTTCTTCTCCACTTTCTTCTCCTATCGTCTGTCCTCTTCCTACTTCTCTTCCTTACGCTCTTCATCCTCCTTCTCGTTCTCCATCCTCCTCCTCATTCCCCTCTTTATCCTTCTCTTCCGCCACCTCCACCTCCTCATCACTCCACTCCTCTTCCTTCCCCTCTTCATTCTCCTCCACCTTTTCCTTCTCCTCCACCACCTCATCACCCTATTCCTCTTCCTTCTCCTCTTTCTTCCCCACTTCTTTCTTCTCCACCCCCCTACCTCCCTTCACTCCTTCCACACCTCTCCTTTCACAGCGACACATACAACAGAGACATCCCCTCTCCCCTCTCCCGTCTCCTCACCCTTATACTACTCCTCTCTCTTTCTTCTCCTCCTCTTCCTTCTTCTCTTCCCAATTATCCTCTCCCTTCTCCTCATCTTTCTCTTCCTTGTCCACTTTCTCCTCATCTTTCTCCCCCTCTTTCTCCCCCTCTTCATTCCTCCTTCTCCTCCTTCTCCCGACCCTTCTCCTCTTTCACAGTGACACGTTATACAAACGAGGCAAATTACAGTGTGAAAAGCGTCAGTTTACTACACTAGACATCTTTGTTCGGGAAAGTTCCCGTTCGCATGTCTTTAAATACTGGCATTTTCATGTTACAATTATAGTACTATTTTTCACGCGATTTCAATAATTGTGCATTACTTTCATTCATAACAAACTACCTTCTCTCATTGATTGTATCTTTACTCGGAATACCAATAGATCAAGCACATTATAGTCCAGGCTATGTTGAAAGAATATTATTAAAAAAAAAAAATTAATTCAATTTCAATTTCATTTATTGCCAATTAGAATATTCAAGACATTATGACAAACTCTTTATAATTTGACATAATATATCATTAAAAATAAAATTAAATAAACATAGTTACTAATACATGTACTTGAATAAAATAAAATAGAACATAAAATCCAGGGATCACCAGCGAAAAGAAAATCTTTGCCCGCATTTTCCTCTCAAAAAAGGAAAAAAGGAATTTTTACAATATTATCAAATATGATGAGATAGTGAATCCTTAAACAAGTTGGAGTAACGGCAGTTTGCCTAACATAATGCTGTGAATAAACTATTAATACTATCATATCATATTAAATAATTTAACGATTCATTTTAAATTTGAATATACTCTAATATTAAAGTTTTGCAACTCTCACCAGCGGGCAAAGATTTTCTTTTTGCTGGAGATGCCTAGATTTCAAGTATATGTAAGAGTATTGAGTAATTATGGTTATTTATTTATATTTTTAATGATATGTCATATTATAAAGATTTTGTAATATGTTTTGAATATTCTAATTGGCAATAAAGAGAAATTTATCTCATTAGTCAAGGATAAAATTTAGAACCTTCTTCTTCTACTTTTCCTTTTTCTTCTTCTCGCTTCCTGTCTTCTTCTACTTATTCATTTTCTCCTTCTTCATCTTCTTCTGCTTTTCCATAGCTGCATGCTGTCTACCTTGGCTTAGACTTTTACCTAGCACTGATAGGGTGTGTGTAGTAATGTAGTTGAAGTGACGACTCCCTTGATTTATAAGTTCGTTACTTGATTACCGACCGCTGCTTGAAAGCCACTACTTGATTATCAAGAGTGCTGAAAGCCAGTTCCACGAGTAAAATGTGAGTGTGTGTGTGTGTGTGTTTGTGTGTGCAATAATCTTGATCATGTGTGTGCAACCTTGCAACTGATCTGGCCTGGTGTGTGTGACACTTATCAACTTATCACTCACTCAGTATGTCACTTGGGATGGGATACGCCCACATTTTTTGCAATGTGCGAGATACTTTTTCGTACTAGATTACAGTCATGTTGATAACAATATAATATTCTTTATTCATTTATGCAATGAGTACCAAAATGATAGGGAGAGGAGAAATAAGGTAACCTTGTGCTATTCCTCTCCCAAATTTAGATAACACATAGTCCGAAATGGGTTAAGACTGGTAGTTCTATATTTGACTAGCCGTCAGGCTCGCTTCTCTCGCCATATCCGTCTAGCCAGGGGGGCTCCGCCCCCTGGACCCCCGACTGGATCGTCCAAAAATGAGATCTGCGGGCTCGCTTCGCTCGCCTGAATTTTCATTTGAGCATGCATCATTCCATCAGAAAGTCAAAGTACTGAGAAAACGCAGAAAAGCTGAGAAAAACTCTGATTTTGGGCGTATCTTTGATGAAATATTAAAGTCACCTCATCAAAACATTTTTAGACCCTAGCTAAACCTCTGTACCAAATTTTGAGCATTTTCTGTTTATTACTTGATGAAAGAACTGGGAAAACGCAAAAAAACGCTAATTTTGGGCGTATCTTTGGCGTTATTTCAAATTCCTTCTAACGCTACATTAATACACCCTAGCTTAGCTTCTGTACTAAATTTGAACAATTTCTGTTCATTTGCTCTCGATAAAGCTGAGAAAGCGCTAAAAAACGCTGGAAATATGCAGATTTTGGGCGTACCTTTGGAAATTTTTCCAAATCCGTTCTTAGTGCGCCTCCAAAGGGCCAACTGAACATACCTACCAAATTTGAACGTTTTTGGTCCGGTAGATTTTTAGTTCTGCGAGTGAGTGAGTCAGTCAGTCAGTCAGTCAGTAAGTGAGTGCCATTTCGCTTTTATATATATAGATGAAACTTTGTGAAGATGATATTCTTTCGGCAAGATTATTATATGTGAGTTTAGATAGTAGCTACAACATTGATTATGTATGTAGATAACAATATTTATATGATGAAACTTAGTAACGATAATTCTGATGTAAGTCAACAACACATAAAAGTAGTTAACTAAAAAACAAGTAGTTGCCAAACAAGTTGAAAAGGCGGTTGTGTAGAAGACAGATATAATTACATCAATATTACAATAATTACAACATTTTCACATTAATTACAATTATAAACTGTCTCCTCATATTTGTTGTGTGACTCAAAAAATATTTGAACAAATACGGATGGCTGATTTCAAATCCTTTTTATAAATTGACCAAATTTTATGAGTATCCGCATCGTATAGGCATGCGCACTCCAATTGAAAACAATGCATCAAATCTAATCGTCCGATGCGTGCCGTCCGTCCGATGACGATCTGTGTGCGCCTACCTTTAATCAGAGCTTGATACAAGGTAGCAAGGTGAATTTGATACAGTATCAAATCAAGATCGAGATACTTATCTGCTACAAGTTTTCAACGCAGGTCACCGCGCCATTAATCAGAACTTGATACAAGGTAGCAAGGTGTATTTGATACAGTATCAGATGAATTGATACAGTATCAAATCAAGATCGAGATACTTATCTGCTACAACTTTTCAACGTGCCGTCCGCGCGTACTCAATGAGTTGACAATAGTTAATGGTAATTGCTCGCACTTTGCGTTCGGCACGCACTTGAAAATGTTGCAACACACTTTTAAGTGCGTAAGTGTTACACAATGACATGGCATAACTTCAGCACGCACCCTCACACACAGCATGGCGGGCTCTTTGTATTTTGTTGGAGCTGTAGTTTCACACCTCCCAAAACTATTAATAATCTGACAAGCTGCTTTCTAGTTTCTAACCCGACTGACAAGTAGTTTGGTTCTTTGTTGGACTTTTAGGCTGGTAGAATAGTTTCAAATAAGGCCACAAGACAACGGTTTGTCTGAGAAGAACTTGGTATCACTGTGTAATGCTATTGTATCTACGCCTACATAGGAGTTTGAGATGAAATATTAAAATATTAAATATTATTGTTATTTTTCAGAAGCTGTTATCAGCTGTTCTTAGTGAGAATTTGTGTGTATTTTCGGCTTAAAAATTTATAAAATAGCTTAATTTATTAATTCAATGTGCAGTGATAATTAAGTGTAATATTTAGCTATAATTTGGTGATTTAATTTTTCTAAATTTGAAATTTGCATCTCATATTTATTTTTGGACGAAATTTGAGCTTGAACTTTTTACAGAAGAAACATTACCTATTTTTTGGACATGTAATCAAAATTTGGAAATGGAATAGTTTTGGGCCAAGCCTGTTGTTCCTTCCCAATCATATTCATATGATTTGTTATTGTATCCACGTATAAATGAAATAGGATTTGGAGATTGGAGTTCTAGGCCTATAATGCACCATATCGGTTTAAACGGAGATAAATCAACTGCTGGTTTGAACCTGGAATGAAATACATTATAATAAATGCAACAATACATGCGAATTCATATAATCGTGGATTAGCATTAAATGTAGATATGCCACCAATGCAGATACTCAGTTTGAACGGAGAAATATCAGCTGTTCGTTTAAACCCCGTATGAAACACATTATGATAAATACAACCATATTCACAAGTAAACGTGGTTTAGCGTTAAACGTAGATGTGCATATTAATAGGTTCTTAAGATGTGTATGATAATTTGACTGGACTGATCAACTTATTCAATAGAAGTCTTCTGTTAGCAGAATAATGTCGAGAAAGGTTACAAACATTGATGTACTGGTTTTAAGTATAAAAGTATAATGTGATATATTTGCATAAATTCGTAGACTAGAGTGTCCCAAGATCTTTGTTTAATTTAGCATAACGTATGAACTAACTTCTACGAAAGGGCTGAAAGTCTTAAGCCCTTTTAAGCCAGGTTACATAAATATTTTTACTTTCCTTGCCCTATTACCATAGGTAAGGAAAGTATTGCTTTTTTTAAATTCAACTGTTATTAACTGCTGATTGACTACTTTCTTTAATCTGCTTCTCTAATTTGCTATTGTATCATTTGAATGTCATTCAATCACGGATAACACTCAGTAGACTTAGTCCAGTCAAATGGTCGTTTTTCAGGAAACAGCCCTGAAAGAATTTTTCTCGACGGTTCTATATGTATTTTGGGGAGCTGAATTCGAATCTCGAATTTGCTGACACACCAGAGGGCGGCTTCACCCCAAAAAACCCCCAAAATTGTTAATAGTAATTTTTTTATTGTTAATAGTAAGGCAATGACAAGACAGTAGGGTGAATAGAGTTTATTGGAACGCTATTGTAAAGCAAGGACCTAATTTATAATATGAAAATACGTGCGTTTTTATGGTTTGTAGATACTCAAAGCTATGGGACTATAAACATTTTCAAGAAATCATAGCTTGAAGTCGATATTTCAAGTATCTTCAATTTTGGAAATGTATACTTTATCAGTATACTATGTCTTCTACTAAACTATATCTCCAGTATTTTGATGCATTGATTTAGGAAACCCCAAATTAATGAACAAGAGGCACAGTGGTGAACGTAGAGTTTAAACTAATAGCATAATAGAGAAGCAATAGCGTAAGTAGATATCCCATGGTATAGGACTTTAATGTCGCAACTTCTACTGTTATCTCAAGCCGATAGTCCACGTATTTCTTTCCCGTGGAGCAGTGTGATGCTGGTAGTCGCTCATATTGTGCCGTTCATACACCATAACCTCAACAAAAGAGTAAAAATCGAAAATAATCGACAGCAACCAGCTTGAGATAACAATAAAAGTTACGACATAAACGCCCTATACCATGGGATATCTACTTACGCCATTGTTTCTCCATGCTGAAAGTCTCGTCTAAAAGACAGCATTCTTGGAGCCAAGCCACATGAAGCGTTCTTTCAGGCATTCTCAGAAGAGTCGGCAGGGCAGCAAGCTCTCCGATTGGCTTGGCGTTCGGGAATTAGCAGATTCTCATTATCATTTTCTTTGCTAGAAGTCATAGTTTTGTAAAATATTATCAAATGTGGAAACAAGTCATGAATTTAGACGACTTATCTGAGAATAGCTTGGCAACTAATAGGCCTGAGTTCAAAGACTGGAATCCCATCCAAGGTTTCTATGAAATCAGACAGATAATTGATATTTTTGAAAGTAAAGTATAATATCCTATTACAATCCTAGAGCTGAGGTCTCAGGTTTCAGCTAGTTACAAAATGGAGAGAGAAAACAAAAATATATATTTGACCTACAAAATATGAGGCCTACTCTTATAATTGAGTATAATTCATGAGAAGAATTTATAGACTGTTTTTGTGTACAAGATATAGCGGTATATGGCAAACAGGCTGACAAACCTCTTTGTCGAAATTTTGAGTCAAGTGAAAGGCTTTCAAATTAGGCCACATTCATATTTCAATAGAGTATAGTAATGGCGTATCTATCTAGCGAGTCTTTATTCGTAGGTTAGAGGTTTGTCTAAGATGTCTATGATAACGGTAAAGTTTCGGGAGAACACTTAAGAACTAGTCCTTGATCTATAACCCGGAGCTCTATTCCAAGGAGTGTAGGTCTAAAATGGTCCTTGAAAAACTAAAAAGATTCTTGGGCCTACTTGAATTTCCGACGTGCATTAATATATAAGTGGGTTGTAGATGAATATAATAAGTAATATTAATATGATAAGTGGGTTGAATATGAGAAGGATAGTTCACATATAATAAGAAGGATATATGAGAATATGAGAATAATAGGAATATGGAATAAGATTAAGGAATATGAGAAGGATAGTTCACATCTATATAAAAGCAAAATGGCACTCACTCACTCACTGACTGACTGACTGACTCACTCACTCGCAGAACTAAAAATCTACCGGACCAAAAACGTTCAAATTTTGTAGGAATGTTCAGTTGGCCCTTTGGAGGCACACTAAGAAATCTTTTGGCAATATTTTAACTCTAAGGGTGGTTTATAAGGGTTTAAAATTTGTCTTTTAGCATGTATATTCTTCTTATTCTCTTAATTATAATTGAAAAATGTCCATACCATATGTTAATATAGAACTATAATCTAGAGAGAGTACCTCTTCAAAACAGTTGTTAACTGGTAACTAAATTAATAATTTTGTCAGGTTGGCATTAAGTTGAGTTGACTCTGTTAGGTTGGCACCAAGTTGAGGATTGAAATGCATTTATCGCGGAAAAATTGATTGGGCACTGCTACTTCAATCAGAGCTATTCCTGTGAATATTATATTACTGGCCGTCAGGCTCGCTTCGCTCGCCATATCCGTTTAGCCAGACGTTTAGTCTGGACCCCCGACTGGATCGTCCAAGAATGAGATCAGCAGGCTCGCTTCGCTCGCCTGCATTTTTCATTTGATCATTTTTATCATATGTTAGGACGATCCAGTCGGGGGTCCAGACTAAACGTCTGGCTAAACGGATATGGCGAGCGAAGCGAGCCTGACGGCTAGTAAGGCATATAAACTTCATATTAGACGCATATACAGAGTGTTCTGAAAAAGGTGTCCATAAGTCAGGGCGTGATTCCTCTCATCAAAAGAATAATAAAAGTTCTAATCAACACAGGTCCGAAAATGCTTAGTTACCAAGTTATACAGGATGAAAGATTTCGTCTGAATTTCAGTTCCCCTGCTTATTAAGACATACAATCTAGCGTACCTTAGGTAAAATTACCTGAAAAATTGAATAAAACCGTTTTCAGACCTGTAGCTACAGTAATTTTTTAGATATGTGCCGAAATATGCGAAACTTTGTCTCAAAAAACAAGTTTCTTTTAGGTTTGAAGCAGATTTACTATGTTAAATGTACAATAAACGCAAAATATGTTTTTTCGCCACACTGCACAGAAAGCAGCTGTTTTCCAGTCCCTACGTAGATCTGAAAGACATTGTTTGCAGACGACTCTCGTCTGACGTCAGAACAGGTTTAGGAAAGAGTACCCTTTCCAGCCGCTAACATGGAACTAAGAAAGGTGATCAAAAAACTTTTCATTATTTGTGTTCATTATTCAATAACTAAAACATTTATAATAATATCATCTTATTGTCATTTGAAAGAATAAAAAAGTATAAACTAAACCTCCCACATAATTGAACATCATCCTTTAGGTTATTTAGACAAATCAGAATAAAAAATAAAAATACTTGGACAATTTCCTGATATTCAGATTACCTCAGATTTGCTAGAGCTATCACCTTCCACTTCTGCTTTCGGAAGTGCTTAGTAAACAACTATTCTTATATATATATATATATATATATTCCAATATATATATATTCCAATATATATATATATTGTTTATTTTTGTGTGTGGCGGAAAATAGCGTTCGCACCACGGGCAAAAATGTTTTTCCGGCTCTCAATCTTTTCTGGTCCTCGGCCTACGGCCTCGGACTTGAAAACCGATTTCGAGCCGGAAAAATCTCATTTTCTACTCTAGCTGCGAAATATACTATTACAGAACGTGTAAAAAATTTAATTTCGAAGAGAAAGATGTAAAAAAGGCAGAAATGTCAATGTTTATCCAATATTTTCCAAGTTTTTGACTTGATACTATATACAGTGGATTGTTTGAATTAATTTTCTATATGAGCATTCTAAATTCAAAATCTTTTGTGATTATTCTGGGATCAAAATGTATGTGTTTAAACTGCTGAAGAATCATAACCTCTTTTTTGAACTAATATGCAATCAAAATTCGGGAATGGAATAGTAAGGTCTATAAGTCTGTTTTTCCGTTTCCAATCATTTTATAGTTAATTTGTTTTGTCATTGTTGTTAAATAAATAAAAACTTATTTATTTATTGAAAAAGTCTCTAATAGACAATCGCAGCCTTTAAAAAAATAATACTTGATTACATACAAAACGCATGAAAAATGGAAAAAATCTGTTAATCTCTCCACAAATGTAATATTAAGGATTATTCTAAACTCTCAACTAAAACTGTGTATAATTTGGCAACATATTTGTGTTTTCATTTAATTATGAACGGTTCTACAATATTGACAGTGACTCAGTCGAATTTTCATTCCAAACTCTTCAAGATTCCATTCGGTAAAGTTTTCAGTTTGTCAAGTTCCAAAATAGGTCCCTTGAGTAAATTGCTACCCTGTCATAAATCAATACAATGATAGTGGATGATGATAGTAAATACAATATACGGACTGGAACAATATTTATCATGACTTGGTAGAAGAATATGAATTATAGAACCAATTAATCAAAATATCAACAGCCTTCAACAGAATCGTGACCACCCAAAACTGGTTATAGTAACATTTTATCAATTAAAACGTATATTATGCAAGAGTTTGGGGGTGTAAACTACTATAGACTTGTGACTAGTTGTGCAATAGTGCGTGAAATAATATTTTTGTAGGCCTTTGACCAACCAACGATCCTCGATAACAATGAACATCTTCGAGTATTATGATTTCTGAGCCTTGAACTGAAAATGTTAGTGGACTTCTTCACAAGAGCTTAAATTTCTTGAGATTTATCACTTCAAACTGTCAGTAATCCCATATAAACAACACCAATGCCTCCCATTCAAACAATACTGACAGTTTGAGATTCAATTTTAAGTGTCAGTAATCGAAAATTGAATAACATTAACGCTCCCCGTTCAAATCTTGCTGAAAATTTTTAGTGAATCTTGAGACATCTGAAATTCATGGTCGGAAACAGCCTCTTGATGATGATTAACATTAATGCGCCCCGTTCAAATCTTGCTGAAAATTTGTAGTGAATCTTGAGACATCTGATTTTCATGGTCGAAAACAGCCTCTTGAAGAGCCTCGAAATTAGGATTGGTGGCTTCAAGAAGGTATTTTTTAATTGTGAAATCTTTTGAGACGGACAAGCTGAGTGGAGTATTGAGCTCTCAAACTATTATTTTCCTGCGGTAATTTATTCTATAGGGAGGTCCACTCCACGTTATAATGGCAGTGGAGAAAGATAGGAGAACAACGTTGCCGATCCTCTGTCTTGTCAATGCCTTCTATAGACGGTAGCTGATACAGGTTTATTGATGTAATATTAACTGTTCATTCTCGTTGAAAATAATAAAGTTTATTTTATTAAGCAAGAAATTATATTTATAATAGTTTTTCATAATTTAAGGCAGTGCAAAGGCTAAAAATCAACTTTCTACTGGTGATATTTTTCGAAGTTTTCCAATTTTTATATCATCAAGCTATCAAAATGAAAAAGTTTCCACAGGAAAACATTTTTTTCCGATCATTACTTTTTGAGATATGAGCGCCTGAAGTTTGAATTTTTGGGACAGAACATTTCAATTTCGGTAAGATATAAATCCATGAGATTTAGAGGATAGATTTTTCATGGTATTGTTGATCTAGTAAAACAAAAATGACTCAACTAAAAGTTATTTTTAGTAAATTGAATAACTATTTCAAAAAATGATATTTCCAGAAAATTCTTGTTTTACTAGATCAACAATACCATGAAAAATCTATCCTCTAAATCTCATGGATTCATCTCTTACCGAATTTGAAATGTTCTGTCCCAAAAATTTAATGTTTAGGCGCTCATATCTCAAAAAATAATGATCAGAAAAAAAAATTTCCTGAGAAAACTTTTTCATTTTGATAGCTTGATGATATACAAAATCGAAAAACTTTGAAAAATATCACGAGTAGAAAGTTTATTTCTAGCCTTTGCACAGCCTTAAGGTGAAATATTTTGTTAATTGAATTAATAAAAACAATATAAAAACTTGTATTACCCTTTATTAAAAGCTTTAAATCATTTTAAATGTTTTTATTAATTTGAACAAAAGTAGCCCATATAAGTTAAGTGTTTTTTTGTTAATTAATTATTAATTCTACATTGTTAAAAGACGATCTGGCAACAGATTAAAGCGAGAAAGACATAGCGCTATCCGCATTGTTGAATGATAGACAAGGATAGCAATACCATAGCTAATCAAACACTGCCATTATAACATAGACCTCACTTATAGGCTGTACTTTTCATAATATCTAATCAACTGACTTGCACTTTGAAGTTTAAAAGTTTCGATGTAGTCTAGCATAACGTTGTTTTAACTATAACTATACATAACTAGCTATTCCTATAAATATAACTATAACTAAGCTTCAGTATAATTATTATCTTGAGTATGCTTGAGTTACTATATCTATGAATATAACTCAACTATTTTGCTCAACTCATAAGTTTGTCATGAGTGGCCGAGCGTGAAATTCAACGGAGTAACGGGTTATCAGTATAATCACTTCTTTTTTCAAAAGAACACAGTAGAAATATTTTACCCGTAGAACAGCTGTTTTGACGACTTTTATAAAATCATCAAATTTCACAATTTACACAAAGGAAAATGTACCTGAGTCCAAAAAACTGGTTTTTGGGTATTGGTCTGTGTGTGTGTGTGTGTGTGTGTGTGTGTGTGTGTGTGTGTGTGTGTGTGTATATGAGTGTATGTGCGTCTGTGTACATAATATCTCATCTCCCAATTGACGGAATGACTTGAAATTTGGAACTTAAGGTCCTTTCACTATAAGGATCCGACACGAGCAATTTCGATCAAATGCAATTCAAGATGGCGGCTAAAATGGCGAAAATGTTGTCAAAAACAGGGTTTTTCGTGATTTTCTCGGAAACGGCACCAACGATTTTGATCAAATTCATACCTAAAATAGTCATCGATAAGCTCTATCAACTGCCAAAAGTCCCATATCTGTAAAAATTTCTGGAGCTCCGCCCCATCAATGCAGATAGATTCCCAATTATCAGGCTTCAGATACAACTGAAACAAAAAAAATCAAGTAGAGTAGTTTGAGCATGAAAATCTCTACAATTAATGTTCAGTAACATTTTCACCTAAAATTGAAAATAAGCTTTAAATTCGAGAAAATGTGATTATTCAATTGCAAATTATTGTTGATTCTATTAAATCATTCACTATGAAGAGATAGCAGACCTCATGTGTGTCTCCAGCGTTATTGCCCTGTCACCATCTGGCTCAAATCTTTGAATAGTAGATTTGAGATGCGCGGGAACACTAGCGTCAGGTGATCAATTTTCATAACGGCAAGGAAAGTTGTGTGGGTTCGCCACACCAGATTTTTATATAAGTAGCCGGCAATCGTCATTAAGTTATTCCCCTACATTATTCTAGTCTACGAATGAGGCTTACAGTTCAATGAGCAAGGAAAGTTGTGTGAGTGTACCACACCAGATTTTTGTGAACAAGTTTTTCAATTTCTATCTAAATTTGGGAAAGGAACAGTTTTGGGCTTCAAGCCTGTTGTTCCTCTCCCAATCATTCATAGTTGAGAATTATATTGTATCTATCAATCTATAAATAAATAAATAAATTAGTTTTTCAAACAAGATTGAACTATCAGACGTTGTACTCTGATAAGAGTACTCTGTATATCCATCGAACATAATTATCATCTTCTTATAAGTGATCTCGTTTTTTCTCTATCTGAAAAGTAATTGAAGTTTTTAATCCTTTTTGCAACTATTTTATTCAATTTATAAATAAATACAAGGAATGAACCAGAAATTAATTGGATCAGATGGCTTCAATCAACATTCTACAACCATATTTGCACTAACTATTCTCATCATGTCCAAGTTTAGTTTACTTCCGGTGTTACTTCCCATCTTCTGTTTCTTCTTCAATTCTCTATCTTTTATCACTTCCCTCTCGTATTCCTCCACTATTTTATCCTGATCGTGTCTATAGTGAGGTCCACGTTATAATGGCAGTGTTTAATTAGCAATGGTGTTGCTATCCTTGTCTATCATTCAACAAAGCGGATAGCAATATCTCTTTCTCGCTTTGCTTTGTTGCCAGATCGCCTTTTAACAATGGAGAATTAATATTTAATTAACAAAATAT
>NC_052516.1:7892601-7902601 GCF_014356525.2 Nilaparvata lugens | reverse complement strand
CTGTGTACACGATATCTCATCTCCCAATTAACGGAATGACTTGAAATTTGGAACTTAAAGTCATTTCACTATAAGGATCCGACACGAACAATTTCGATCAAATGCAATTCAAGATGGCGGCTAAAATGGCGAAAATGTTGTCAAAAATAGGGTTTTTCGTGATTTTCTCGGAAACGGCTCCAACGATTTTGATCAAATTCATACCTAAAATAGTCATCGATAAGCTCTATCAACTGCCACAAGTCCCATAACTGTAAAAATTTCAGGAGCTCCGCCCCATCAATGCAGATAGATTCCCAATTATCAGGCTTCAGATACAATTGAACCAAAAAAAAAGTCAAGTGGTGTAGATTGAGCATGAAAATCTCTACAATTAATGCTCAGTAACATTTTCACCTTAAATTGAAAATAAGCTTTAAATTTGAGAAAATGAGATAGCATACCTCATGTGTGTCTCCAGCGTTATTGGCCTGTCACCAACTGGCTCAAATCTTTGAATACGGTAGTAGACTTGTGATGCGCGGGAACACTAGCGTCAGGTGATCAATTTTCATAACGGCAAGGAAAGTTGTGTGAGTGCGCCACACCAGATTTTTGTCATAGTCATTCAATCTCTGCTGTCTTCCATGCACGAAATCAAGCCGGTAAACAGCTGTTTGCAGAACAAATAAACATTTGATTCTCATTACAGCATACTCTACAGTAATGAAACCATAATATGTTTCCTAGTTCCGAAATAGGAACAGCAAAACTAATTATTATTATTAAACGAAAATCAAAATTAAATGCTGTAATTTATTCACCCCGAAGACTTCTGCTACTGCAAATATTGACAACAGGGTAAACAGCTACATGGAAATTCTATGAGCGCTACTGTTCAAAAATTATTTGTCAGCCCGAGAATCGAACCCAGTACCTCCTAATTGCCGGTCAGGAATGCTTACCCTTACACCAAACTGACAATCTCTGGATAGCAGCGCTCATTTTATACGAAGTCATAGCGGCCAGCCAGTCTACAGATGGAAATTACTGAAATATTGCAATTATACAAATGCTAATGAATTAATTCCATATGTAGCACAGCAAAACTGCTACAAAAAATCCACAAAATTCCTGATTCGGAATTTGTAAACTAGGTTATGTTTATAGAATGCATGTAGTAAATTAGCACAAGCAGGTAAGGTTTTCTATTTCGCAATTATTATTCTTTAGATTATCCATGACAAGAAATAGTGTACGTTACTTGAACGTGAATGTCTTTTGCAGTGCTCGAATGAAATTCGAGGCTAACGCCTTGACTAGAAACATCATTTTCACCTGCTAAAAGCTCCTTCCCGTCCATATGACGTAAGATACTATTCCTTCTGATCATACGTTCCCCTCTTCTTTTTCTTCTTCCTCTTTTTCCTCTCCTCTCCTCCACCTAAACCATGCACAACCAATTTCCAACCAATTTTTCCTTTATTGTCCTTTTCCTGCGTGTCATTCCGTTATCTATTCCATTCTCCATTTTGAGCTTCTTCCCTATATTTTTCCTTTTCTTCTTATTCTCCCACTTTCTTCTTCTTCTTCTTTTTCTTTTTCTTCATCAGTGCCTTTTATGGCTCCTCTTTTTTCTCCTCCATTCACTTGTTTTCATTCTGCACTTACTACTTCTTCTTCTTCTTCATGTCGTTCATCCTTTTCTTTTTTCTATGTACTTTCTTGTGCCCCCTCTTTCTTCTCCCATTATTGTTATCTCCTACTTTTTTTTGTCTTCCCTCTGTCTGTTCTTTTACGGTCATGTGTTGAAGGGGAGGGTATCCTCAGGTACCCTTACTTAGGAAGAATTAAATCTCACCGTTTCATGCTAAAAAATTAAAGTAACATCACTTCGCTAATATGGGCTACATGATTCAAATAAAAACAATATAAAACATATAGTACCCTTTTATTAAAAACTCTATTTACTCTCATTTTGGTTAAAATATTTCAAAGTTTTTATGAAAGGGTACTAGAAGTTTTTATATTGTTTACTATTTTAATACCTTAACTTACTACAGTTTTTCTTTTCTGTTCAATATTGTAAAATTCTTCAGTTTGTAGGTTGATATAAATCATCAAGGTATTTTACCCTTACTGGTAAGTTTAATTTACTTGTATTTTCAACGCTGGAACATAAGGTAGAATTTTGTATTTTAAACACATGAATAATGAGATGTGAATAATAATATTTTACTTCCTGCTCTTTGTATTTCTCTCCTTAATATCTTCAATATCTAATTATTACAATAATGCATACATTCCTCAATCTTTGTCTACAAATTAAAAATAATTAAAAAAAAATTATCTCATTACATAGTTTCATATTTCGAGCTACATTAAAGTCCTTGAACTAACAAATATAATAATATATTCTGAAGTTCCATATGCGTAACATTGCATCTAAATTATGCTTGGAAAACCCATAGTCTTACTCTATACCATAACTCTATATCATTTATGAGATACATCATTGAATCTATTTACATTTATAATGTGTAACCTCCCACCCATATCCTGGATTGTATCACTGCTTTGAAGGACTTGTTACATTATCGCGAATAACAATAATTTTATTCCGTTTATAATTATTTATTTTTGTTTAAATTATTACAATAATTTTATTTTGCGTTACACCAAAGAAGAAGTAACCCTTTGTTTCGTTTTTACTGAACCTCTGGATTTTACTCCGTGGTTACACTAATATATAACCAGGATTAACTCTGTCTTGATTCAGCTAACCATACCTACCTGTCCTGGTCCCGGATTAAGAATTGTATTAATCCCGGATTCATTCCTTCTAATCCCGGATTAAGATTCCTTCTAATCCCGGATTCATTCCTTCTAATCCCGGGTTAAGATTCCTTCTAATCCCGGATTTAAATTCCTCTTGATTCATGCAAATTTCGTCAAGTTTCATTACAAAATCATTATCATGACATGACACACAGCTACAAGACAATATTCTCACGGTATTCCCCTAAGCTTCCGTAAGAGTGCAGTTTGTAGAAAACTCAAAACTTCATTTACAAATTAATGAAGAAGCCTGAAATACAGAACGTCAGTTATTACTTGAGCGACAACACAACTTGATAACATTAATGTCCCATAAAATCGTGACTAATAAAGTCAGTGTGTCATTACAGAGTACCTTTTGATAATATGAGGCTATTAAAGAAATCTATGCCATAAATTATGTATTTTTCTCCTCAACCAAACAGAACTGGAGACTTTAAGATTGTCTCAGTATATTTATTTCGATCGTGATTCTATTTTTAAAGTCATGTGAGGTGAAATTCGCGACAAATATAGGAATTATGAAACATTTCATTGGTATGGATGCAATTAGCATGTGATGAATTGTGATATTCGTTGTCATTCGTGATTTGAAACAAATAAAATTAATGATCACAACCCGGTATCTCTTTCGATCGTGTTTCTATTTAGAGTCATGTGAGATATCTGTAGCTTACATGTTAAAACCCTGGACGAAAATAGGAATTATTGATGTTTTTATACATATGAATGCATCTTACATGTGCAATAAATTATATTAAGCATTGTTATAAGTGATTATTTGAAACACATAAAATTTATGAGTATTGAGTACCACCCGGAACTGAAGAAAACTATTACACGTGAGGAAAAGATATTTAAAAACAATTATTTCAAATAAATATTCGCTTTGTTTCAAGATTGTAATCCGGTTAGTATTGAATGTAGTAAGTGTGAAAATAGTTATTCATTCACAATTTAAAATGCTGATTCAATTGATGTAGTACACCCATTGTTTTTGAGAGATATTGCTTTGATAATGGGATAATTATGGTAATGTAAAGAATGAAATGGTTTTATTTTTCCAGTTTTATATTGTCGTGGGTGTCTTGTTAGGTGACAAGTTTGGGATTTTTATTGCATTTAAAATGTATTGAATTGAATATTATTTCCTCGTTATAGGTTGAGTATAATTGATTATATGCATTAGGTTTTCCCCGTCAAGAAAAGAAGCTGTTAGAAAGGGCAAAAGCGACTGGAATTTATAAATTTCTCAATTTATTTTTAAAGAGTTGTTTATGAATTTGAGTTATGGTCACATAAATTGCAAATATTAGTCATAGAATAATCAGTACAATAAGAAAACTTGACAATGCATGAATTTAGCAAGTTAAACAAAATGATAATAACTTTTTTAATAGTAATAAGACTACCTGACAATACACGAATTTACAGAAAGTTATAATTAAATCAAATCTTTATTTGTCCCAAAAACATAATTACAATGACAAAAATGGTTGTAAATGAAAAAAGTAAAATACAATATAAAATGAAAAAGAAAAATACCATTAATAGGGTTATACATAACTATATTAAAAACGAGAAATCCCTGCAAGGTTCGAGGAACCTGAGCGCAGAGGCCGAGTGTTCAATGCTTAACAGTACATGAAAATAATAATGGGATATTATTAAGAAATAGGGAAAAGAAAAAGTGAGTGAGGAAGGGAAGAGAAAGAGCAGAGTGAAGGCTTAGTGGAAAGTAAAGAATAGTTGAAAATTACATAAAAACATGAGAAGTCTTTATACTAAGCTATGAGGAAATTATATTGCCAAAATTACATTGTTCGTGATTATCCATGTATGAATTTCAATTAGCAGTTTTCTATTCAATTTACAAATAAAAAAATAAACTTTTTAAATTTAATAAACTATATAAACTTAGAATAAAAAGTCAAAAAGTTAAAAATATTAAAAAATAATAAAATGGTTAGGAATAACATTGATGAGCTTTGATACCTGATATAAAAATTGTTTTCTACAAATTGATAAAATAGTATCTGTAATTTGAAAGGTAATAGATGAGGGACGGAGGTTATACGGTGAAACACGCAGACTGAAAAGATTCATATGTTTATTTATGTAGATGATTAAATTTTTTATGTAAAGCTGCCTGACAGTTGAAACATCTAGCTCACTAAACAGGTACTCACTTGGATAGAGTCTGGGTTTTCCCAATATAGCTCTTATAATGTGTTTTTGAATTACAAAGTGGTTTCTCCAAGTGATTTGAGTATGTTCCACCCCAAATTTTTATTCCATATGTTTGTAATACAAACACAATGTTTTGTAATAATATTTTTAATTTTTAAAAAATTAAAAATTACTTTTTGTAATTCAAAAACACATTATAAGAGCTATATTGGGAAAACCCAGACTCTATCCAAGTGAGTACCTGTTGTGCGAAATAAATTGATTTTTGAATTGAAAATAGATTAATTTTTGTTAATAGTTAATATCTATGTGGTACTGATAGAGATTCATCTCTATATATCTTTCTCTATTCATATCCTTATCTCCCATCTTTCTCTCCTTATCTACCTCTACTTCTATCAACTGAACATCACGAAAACTCACCAAAAATCTTCAATATCCAGTGATGATATTCCCCTCTCTGTCGCACCATAGCTTCAATTCCAGTATTCCTGCAGGGCGAATTTATATCTCTCACTCTAATCATAAGGTAGCTTACAGTAGTATAACTTTTTGCCAGTGCAGTAGCACAGTGTCTCAACCAATAATAAAAGCTGCAACTTGTAATGAATTGGCGTGGATGAGCCTCGGGCTATTTCAATTCTAATATTCAGAACACTACCAAGCAAGGTTACTTCTCCACAATATACTGGACAATATACTGGACAATATATCTGTTTTCATAGTTGTTTTTATACTGTATCTTCCACGCTAAAAATTTCGCTATATCTATTTTCTTTCTATTCTTATACTATATCTACCAGTCTCTACAATATACTTGGCGCTAAATATAATTTCTTCATACTACTTTTTTATTGTGAATATTACTCAATTTTTAATCTTTCAGTTTACTAGAGATTGTGAATGTGAAAAAACCGAATTTACTATCTCAAATTGGTTCAATAAATCATTGGTTTTTATTGTCGATTATTCTTTTATATTTTTATTGATTTAATGATAGATGATCATTTTCTAATATTGACAATATCAAGCTGTTTTTATTCAGTATCATTGATATTTTGTCTTAGGCTTTACATTGAATAATACCACAGAATACAAATACAGCATTCTGTGATAATACGTATTCTGTGATATACGCATTCTGTATTCTGTGATAATACGTACATATTGTCAATTCTGTATCAAATAAGTAATATCAGGGACCGAGCTTCGCTCTGGAGTACAAAAGCATAGAAAATTTATTATAACAAGAAGAAATTATAATGACATATCGTAGTTCATACAGAAATGTTCTATGTAATCTATGTAAATTGAGATTAAATCCCAGAGGAATGCAAAAATTTCCCTCACAAAGGACCGTTGCACAAAAGCCAGTTAAATTTTAATCCTGATTAATATCACGTGAACCAAATCAGAGAGAACAATTTCAAAAAGATGGATCTACTGGAATTAATCATGATTGAAAATAGCCCGGCTTTTTTGCAACCGGCACTAAGTACCTGATTGAATGATTACAAAAGTTCAACAACTGAGTCATAATTTTGACACAGTCCCACACACATGAACTCGCTCACTCACTTCCATCATCAACAGACGACGAAATAATTATTATTAGCTGTTTTTCCAAGGATGAATAATAATTATTCTTTTAATGTCCTTCAGTGAGTTTTGCCAGGGATGGGACCTAGTGCAATCGAATTTTTATTTTATAAGCTTACTATGTTCTGAATTTCGTGAGAATCGTTAGAGCCGTTTTCGAGATCCGGTGAAATTGCTCGTTCAATAGTATAGGATTGACGTGTTTCCGATTTTTTCATCAGTCAGTCAAAATATTTATTTGATAATTCATTCAATCATCATATTAAACCCTATATATCGGTATATCATCCATAATAAATCAAATATGGTTTAACAATTTTACAATCTGAACACCATTTGATTATGATTAATATATTAATATAATATTATCATTTTATTCTTTGTAGCATAATTCATTAACATGTTGTATTTGGTGGAATAATAAGATTTTTTCGTTTTTTTCAGGTGAGTTACAATACATTTTCCGTGACAATAATGTTGGACTGTGTTAAGTATTAAAATTTATTACAATATTCTTAATAAGGCCTATAATCAACAACGCCTAAGTTTGGCAATACCTTAACTAGACACCTCTATAGTATATTCATTCATTCATTTATTTGTATACAATAATTATATTATCAAAGTGATAGGGAGAGATGAAATAAGGTAACCTTTTGCTATTCCTCTCCCAAATTTAGATAACTTAGGAAAATTAGATAACAAATTTAGATAATTTCCGAGATAGGTTGAGTCTTGTAGTTCTTCAATTCACGAGATTTTCAGTCCTCAAGTATTTTCACAAAGTAGATTTTCAAATTTAGATGCTTCAAAACTAAACATGGAAGAAATATTTCACATTATTATCACTTTTTGTGTAGTTGAGAAGTTGATATTGTGGTAATTATTCATATTAAATGAAAAAGACTAAGAAATTGTCAAAAAACCACAGATTTATTGATACTTAGAAAGACCGGTTTCGGTTGTTACATCATTGTCAATCTCTAATAAACTGAGATTGAGTTTATCAGAGATTGACAAAGGTGTAATAACCGAAACCGGTCTTTGTAAGTATCAATAAATCTGTGGTTTTTCGACAATTTTTTAGTCTTTCTCATTCACATTATTATAACTAAAATAGGAAATATTCACATATTAAAAATATAATTTTGAAGAATTACCGAAAACAAACTTAATTATCAGGATTATCATTTTATATACATTCATACTTTCACATTCATCCATTCATTGATAATGAATCTTTTTCTGGAAATCGACATCAAATCAATCACCTATCAACCCTTCATGGCTGGAAAGCGCTAGTGATTTCAAAGTTAATCTTAAACTGTCATAATTGAATGAATGGGAAGGGTTGGTGTTATTCATAAGGAATACTGACATCTCATAGAGAATCTCAATATTTATCAACATCACTTTTCGTGAAGAAAGAGACTGTCTGAGGAACTCTCAACATTTCGGGTTTGAAACTTTATCACAGATTTAGTCTAAGATAACGGTTAATGGTACATGATGTAGTACATTAATGGTACATGATGATACTCCTTTATCAGTAACATCGTTTTCCAATCCTAGACAAAGAGAATCCCAATATATTATCATCATCAACTCTCGTCAAGACAAAAATATCTCAAGAACTCAAATCATTAAGGTTTTAAAACTTTGTCACAGATTTATTTCAAAATAATGGTTAGTGGTGCATGATAGAGATGCTCCTTCATCAGTGACATAGTCTTCTAATCCTAGGCAAAGAGAATCCCAATATATTATCAACATCAACTCTCGTCAGGAATGAAAATATCTCAAAAACTCAAATCTTTCTGGTTCTGGAACTTTGTCACAGAATATTTAGGGCCGGATTCCGAGCTCCGGATTTAGCTAAGTCCTAGACTTTAAACAGCTGGAGTCAGAAAATTGGTTTTCCAAAACGGGGCGTAGTTGCAGCTTTTATAACAGTAGTAGCAGTTTTTATTTTCTCATTTCTATAATTGGAAACGTTTTTCCTTGACAAAATTAGACATTCCTAAATAATTCAAAATAACTGAAACTTTACACTATTTTCTCTTTATTTTATTTTGTTTTCAAGTTTTCTAGTTTTTTGAAATTAAATTCAAACTATGACAATGACTGCGACTACGCCCCGTTTCGGAAATAGTATATTCCGCACCTAGAGCAAAAAATGAGATTTTTCCAGCTTGAAATCGGTTTTCAAGTCCGAGGCCGTAGGCCGAGGACTAGAAAAGATTGAGAGCTGGAAAAATCTCATTTTTTGCTCTAGGTGCGAACGATATTTTTCGCCACACTACAGGTATTGCTGACAAAATAAATAAAGAATACAAAATAAAGAATACTCGTTAAGTTATCGTACCTATCTCTTGATTTTAGTGGTAGAAGATTTGCAGTCAGGATTTCAGATTCTTTTAAAACTTCACTTGGAATACCACAGTCATCTTCAAGCATTTTTGAAAATTCGGAATGCACTAATCAACAATAAATAATTGAATAAAACTGGTTGCGAAGCGAATTAGTTTGATTCCAAACTGGAACTGAAATCATGGCGACTTCAGCTGATGATGAAAGATGACACTCGCCCGATCTAGCGGATGACTTATTAACTACTTCCATGAGCGGCTGGAAAGAGACAACTTTTTGGCCTAGACCGGAAAAGAAACCCTTTTCTGACTTCGTCTGCAAACAAGGTCTTTCAGATCTACGTAGGGACTGGAAAACAGCTGCTTTCTGTGCAGTGTGGCGAAAACCAATTTTCTGACTCCAGCTGTTTAAAGTCTAGGACTTGGCTAAATCCCGAGCTCGGAAACCTACTCTTAGAGATAATGGTGTATAATGTAGATACTCCTATCAGTGACATAGTTTCCCAATTCTAGACACATACATCCCCTTCAGCAATTTTATATTTGAAGTACTTTCAAGACTTGGAACTCAAGAAAAAACTGATAAACTCCACGGAAGAACGTCTCTACTTTAATATTCTTATTTCAGAAAGCCAACCTTTTTAAGGTTATCTTCTATGCAAAACATAGGCTTACTGTCAAGTGCACCATATTTTGTAGTCAGTTGATGGCTTCCCCTAGTTTTTTCTTCTCACTCTCTCTTTCTCTCTCTGTCACTCACTTTCTCTGTCTCTGACTCTCACACACTATCCTCACTCTTTCTCAATCTTTGTCACTACTCACTCTCTCTCACTCTCTTAACTCTAATCCACTCACTTGCCATCTCTCTCTCTCACACACTATCCTCTCTCTTTCTCTACCTTTGTCACTACTCACTCACTCTCTCTCTCTCTCTCACTCAACTCTCATCCACTCACTAACCTCTCTCACAAACTATTCTCTATCTTTGTCACTTCTCTCTCTCTTTCTCTCTCTCTCTCTCACCT
>NC_052516.1:7710101-7890101 GCF_014356525.2 Nilaparvata lugens | reverse complement strand
TCTTCTCCTCCCTCTTCTCGTTCATCTTCTTCTCCTCCCCTTCTCGTTCATCTTCTTCTTTTTCTCCTTTTACTTTTCCTTCATCTCCTCCCTCTCCTTCTCCTTCTCCTTCTTTTCTCCATCTCCTCCCCCTCCTCCTTCTCTTTCATCTTTTTCTCCTTCCATTTTCCTTCATTTCCTTCTCCTTCTTCTTCTTCTTCTTCTTCTTCTTCTCCATCTCATTCTTCTTCTCCATCTCGTTCTTCTTCTCCTTCTCCTTGTCCTTCATAATCATCATCAACATGATGATGATCCGTTTTTTTGCAGTTCTTTCTCAAATTCTTTCTATCTCTTCTCCTCTAGTAGAGACTCTTATAATATCATCCTCTCATCATATTCTTTTTGCCTCTTGGCCAGAAAATTCTTCCGAAATTTTCTCTCTTTTCTAGTAGAGACTCTAACTTCATCTCCTCAGTCCCTAGAAAAAAAATCCAACATCATTTTTCTGCTCTCCTAAACGCTTTAGCCATCTCCATAGAAACGGTTATCGCTCAACTGAAAACGAGTTACTTACTGTGCGTCAAAAAGGTTTCTTTCTCAGTATTTGGGTGAAGGAAAAGTAGCATTTTCCTCTAAGAAAAAATAGGGTGTCCACATCTTCAAAAAGGAGATAAAAAATTAGCAGTTCCCAATAATTAAAATCAGCTGTTCCTCCATGAAAAATTAGATGTCCACATCTTCAAAAAATAGGAGTTTCCTTTATGAAAAATAGTATCAGTTCCCGATCATTGGAAGTGACAGTTCCCTCTATGAAGAAATATTTATTATCTCCCTCTTCAAAAGTAGCAGTTACCCTCATGAAATAGTAGCAGTTCTCAATATAGAACCCTTACCTGCCATATAGGGCTTTAGACACTCACCTCTCTGATATATCTAAAAAACAACCTCAACACATGGAATATGAATGAAAGGTTTCACAAAAATATTTTCCCCGTCAAGTAAAGAAAAAAACCCGATGGATACCGTATTCTTCACTGAAAATCCCTCTCAAACTTGAAGTGAAACAGAAGATATCTTTCGGCCCAGCTAACATGCGTAACCCCACAAATATAGGTATAGTTAGGTATTAAAGGGTAGGCTTCTACATGCACATTTTTCTGTATCTATAGATATACCCAACTATATAAGTACAAATACAGGTATAGTGAGGAGTGAATAGGTAGGCTTATACATGCACATCCATGTGTATCTATAGATATACTCTAGCATATAAGTACAAATACAAGTATAGTGAGTGGTGAATAGGTAGGCTTCTACATGCACATTCATCTGTATCTATAGATATAACTTACATATATGCATAGTAGGCTTATAGGGGATCGAGGTTGGGTTTTCCCGGGAGAAAAGCAGTCGAGTTAGCCATTATTTTAAACAGGCGGACCAGAGATAACCTAGCATTTTTCTGACTCAACGCCGAGTCCCAAAGCTGTTTCCCGTTCTAAGGCTACATTTTTCACACACCCTGAGTCCTCCCTATGTTTCATATATTGTGCAGATGTTACTAGTCAGAGTTTTATTATATTTTTGTGGGTTGAATCTTACTTTTTGAAATTATTATTGAATAATTATCTATACTATAATAAAGGAAAGAGCTGGCTTATACACGTACGGGATAGGAATATTATGTTTGACGCATCATCACGTCTCAACTACTGGACTGATTAACTTGATATTTTGCATATAGATTCTTAACTAGTAGTTCTGTGAACAGTAGACCTCAGGCAGTTTTCTCATCCAAGTATCTGATATCATTTGTTTGAAATGTTAACAAACTCAGTTCACGTTTGAATTTGTATTCCAAATGATATAATTCATCCAGTTCCGTGATAATCTTTGATGAAAATTAATTTTTCACAATCAAAAATATTATAATTTCTTCAACATTATCTAGTTCGTTTGATTACATTTAATCAAATCTAATATTGGCGTATGAATCAGGCTCCTTTTTCCTTTCATATAATCTTTGAGATGCAAAATTTCCAAAAACCCTGTATATACGTCGACGCGCAATTTAAGAAGGAACATACCTGTCAAATTTCATGTAAATCTATTACCACGTTTCGCCGTAAATGCGCAACATATAAACATTTAAACATTAAGAGAAATGCCAAACCGTCGACTTGAACCTTAGACCTCACTTCTCTCGGTCAACAATCTTCTATTATATACTAGTAGTTCTGTGAACAGTATACTTCACACAGTATTCTCATCCACAAGTACCTGATTGAAACTATAGACCTTATGGAAATACAGCAATAGACTGGCTTCTCCACACATCTGTGTAATCACTTGTCAGCTGATTTATGATTAATAATTCTATAGTCTGATTTTTATTCTAATATTGGCGTATGAAGGAGGTTCCTTTTCTCTTTCATATTATCCTTGACATGCAAAATTTCCAAAAACCTTGTATATACGTCGACGCGCAATATTAAAAAAGGAACATACCTGTCAAATTTCATGAAAATCTATTACCGCGTTTCGCCGTAAATACGCAACATTTACACATTAAGAGAAATGCCAAACCGTCGACTTAAATCTTAGACCTCACTTCGCTCGGTCAACTATAATAAAGGAAAGAACTGGCTTATACACGTACGGGATAGGAAAATTATGTTTGACGCATCATCACGTCTGAACTACTGGACTGATTAATTTGAAATTTTGCATATAGATTCTTAATTAACCAGGAATGGTTGAAGGCCTATTTTCAATTCTTCAAGATTTCTTTACGTCAAGTTTTCAGACCTTTGCGGAGCACGGGTTTCCTGCTAGTATAAAATACAATATCGGGGACCGAGCTCCGCTCTGGAGTACAAAAGCATGAAAAATTTATTACGAAAGAAGAAATTATAATAACATTTATAACATTCATACAGAAATGTTCTACCTAATCACAGTAAATTGAGATTAATTCCCAGAGGAATGCAAACATTTCCCTCACAAAGGCCCAGTTGCATAAAAGCCGGTTAAATTTTAATACTGATTAACTTAACGTGAACCAAATCAGAGAAGACCATTCCAAAATGATGGATCTACTGGAATTAATCAGAATTGAAAATAGCCCGGCTTTTTTGCAACCGGCACTAAGTACCTGATTGAATGATTACAAAAGTTCAACAGCTGAGTCATAATTTTGACACAGTCCCACACACATGAACTCGCTCACTCACTTCCATCACCAACAGACGACGAAATAATTATTATCAGCTTTTTTCCAAGGATGTATAATAATTATCCTTTTAATGTCCCTTCAGCGAGTTTTCTCAGGGATGAGACCTAGTGCAATCGAATCTTTCTATTATAAACCTACTATGTTCTGAATTTCGTGAGAATCGTTAGAGCCGTTTTTGAGATCCGGTGCAATACAAACATGTGAACATCTAAACATCCAAACATTAAAAACATCTAAACATATTAACAGAAGCTGCCCGTTTAATAGTATAGGATGTCATATAGGATGTTTAAATGTATGTCATACACATTTATGAACAAGCTCTGAAACATTTTCAAAATATGTCAAGAAATGTCATGGAAAACATACTGTTTCTGATTATATTATTTTCCCTTCAATCTCTGAAACTGAAGGTTCATATCACTTTCTACAAGAGAGCATTCGTACTGATGTTTGAAGGACTCCACAAAAATAATTATAGAAGTACAGCAAAACTCTGCAATAATATTGTATTGTATCGATAGTCAGACGGATCGATTCTCGAACAAACGGAGAAATTCCAAACAATTTCGGTACTTGAGAATTTTTCCAGCTGTCAGAGATAGTATCCAGACAAATTTTGACAACAGAATTCTCCGATGGAGCGAAATTCCGCGCAAACATGTTGACCTACATTTTCCAGCCGGGAAAGCGGGGGAAAATTGTAGGTGACGCGTGGAAAATATTCGAGTAGTTGTTTGTCGAAAAGTTTCGTTGTAAAACGTAGTTGTGAAAAGCGTCCGAAGTTTGTCGGGTGGAATTTTCCTGAATTTTCCAGTAAGCACACCACTTGTTTACCACTAGATGCCAGTTGGAGGAGGAATGAGAGAGAGGAGTAGATGAGGGTGGAAAGAGTGAAAATTAGGGGAAAATAGAGATTGGGAATACAGAAAGAGAGATAAAGAGAATGACAGAGAGATGAATAGTGGGGGAACAGAGGAGAGAAATAAGAGTAAATTCTATATAGATGCGATTTGGAGGATGTCGGCAAAGAGAGAAGAGGAAGAGGGGTTGTGCAGAGGAGGAGGGGTTGTGCAGAGGAGGAGGAGAAAAGGAGCAAGAGGAGGGAGTGGAAATTAGGGGAAAATATAGATTGGGAAGACAGGACGAGATAGAGAAATAGCGATGGAGAACCAGGGGGAAGAAAGAAGAAGAGAAATAAGAGTGAATCTATATAGATACGATTTGGAAGATGGTAGCAAAGAGGGATGAGGGGGAGATGGTAGGGGGAGGAGGAGGGAAAAGTGGTAAGGAGATGAGAAGAGAAGTGATAGATAGATGAAGGGCGAGAGAGTGAATGGGGAAGAATAGAGGTTAGAAAGAAATGAAGAGAAGGAGTGGATGGAGGAGAAGCATGTGATGAAGGTGGAGATATGAGAGAAGGGAAAATAGTGAGAAAGTAGAGAAGAGAGAATAAGCATGTGTGAGAGAGAGAATGTGAGGAGAATAGCGGTGAGAGGAGAGGAAACAGTAATAAGATAAAAAAGCAAGAGCAAGAAGTTGGGGTGAAAATAATGGAATGTCATAAGAAGCCTCCGATCTAAGAAAGCATAATAAGAAGGAAATGATAGTATGATGAAATTGAATTATTGGTTCTAAGGGCCGGTTTCCGAGCTTGGGGGGGATTTAGCTAAGTTCTAGACTTTAAACAGCTGGAGTTAGAAAATTAGCTTCCCTAGTCGCAGTTTTCATTTTCTCATTTCTATAATTGGAAACTTTTACCCTTGACGAAATTGAACATTTCTAAATAATTTAAAATAGCTGAAACTTTACACTATTTTTTCTTTATTTTATTTTGTGTTTAATTTTCTAGTTTTTTTGAAATTTAATTTGAACGTGACTTTGACAATGACTTTGACGACTACGCGCCGTTTCGGAAAACCAATTTTCTTACTCCAGCTGTTTAAAGTCTAGAACTTAGCCAAGTCCCGAGCTCAAAAACCGGTCCTAAGTAATCGAAAAGCACTCCAAATCAAAACGTAGCAACAATCGATAGGGAAATGAATATAGTTTCAGAGTGAAAAAATACAAAATATAAAACAGCAGAAGCAAGATAATTAAGGAATACAATGATAAATAGATAAAAAAAATAGAGGATTCATAAATATACAAGGAACAGACAGACAAAGACGAGAAGAAGCAAAATACAAAGATAAGGATAGAGCAGTGTTTGCCCACACATGGACTCTATCTCCACTCTAGACGTATCTAAATGGATACTAAGTAAAAAACTCAGCTCAACTCTCTGAATGTTCAAACCATAATATGATAAAAAGTGAGGAAGATCTGTTTACATACTTTTACCCAAAATAGAAAAGAAAAACGAAAACTCGAAAGGAAACAGCGTATAATGGGGCTCTTTAGATAAGACCCAGTTGCCTGAAGAAGGAGAATGAGAAGGCGGGGGAAGATGAAAAAGAAGAAGAAGAAGAAGAAGGAGAAGAAGAAGAAAAAGAAGAAGAAGAAGAAAAAGAAGAAGAAGAAGAACGGAGTAGAAAAAGAAGAAGGAGGAATAGGAGGAGGAGAAGAAGATTATGATGATAAAGGAGAAGAAGAAGAGGAAGAAGAAGATGATTATGATGATTAAGAAGAAAGTATTGGAGAAGGAGGAAGAAGAGGAAGAGGAGGAGAGAGTGGTAGGAAGAATGGGGAAGAGAAGAAAAAATCGTAAAATTCTTTGTGTAATCAGAGAGTTTTTGGAGAAGTAAACCAAGGGTAGAGTTTTGAACTTATCGGAAGTTTTAAATTTCTGTTTTGGAAAGATGATAATAATAATAATAATTGGAGAAAGGTTGGAGAGTGTAAAGTGGTCTCGTTAGTGTGAAAGAGAGAGAGAGAAAGAGAAAATGAGAGAGAGAATGTGATTGTGTGATTGAGAGAGAGAGAGAGAGAGAGAGAAATTGACAAAGAGATGTGAAAGAGTGAGAGAATGTGATTGTGTGATTGAGAGAGAGAGAGATTGACAAAGAGATGTGAAAGAGTGAGAGAATGTGATTGTGTGATTGAGAGAGAGAGAGACAAAGAGAGTGTTATGAGAGAGAAAATAGTGGAAGATTGAAATGAAGAATAGAGTGAGAGAATAGAATAATGAGTTAAGGGGAGTCGATAAGAGGACCTCCGTGGTGATTTTTCAAAGAGTGGCGTAGCAAATGTTTGTACTTTCAAGCATTCTTGGCATCCGATTTGAGTAAACAAATATTTGTATTTCAGTAAGCTCTTACTGGAGAGAGGCTATTTTTGCTCCAGATTGAGTGAAGGACTTGCAGTTTGTGTATTTTTTAAGAGCACTAAGATTGTATGACGTGATTCATTTTGAAAGTCTTCAAAACTGAATCTGACCGTGATATGTTAAGAGGTAAAGTTTATCTACATTATACTAGTAGTTCTGTGAACTGTAGACCTCGCGCTCAGTAATTTACATTGACCTGTTGTTATGTTTTCTCAAAAATTAATTGACTGAGCGAAGTGAGGTCTAAGATTCAAGTCGACGGTTTGGCATTTCTGTTTAAATGTTTAAATGTTTATATGTCGAAGGCCCAGTTGCACAACAGCCGGTTAAATTTTAACCGTGATTAATTTCGCGAGAACCAATCAGAGAAGGCGTTTTTGAAGAGACGGCTTCTCTGATTGGTTCTCGTGGAATTAATCACGGTTAAAATTTAACCGACTGTTGTGTAACCGGCACTATATGTTACGTATTTACGGCGAAACGCGGTAATACATTTTCATGAAATTTGACCGGTATGTTCCTTTTTTAATTGCGCGTCTACGTATATACAAGGTTTTTGGAAATTTTGCATTTCAAGGATACTATTAAGGAAAAAGGAGCCTCCTTCATACGCCAATATTAGAGTAAAAATCAGACTATAGAATTATTCATCATAAATCAGCTGACAAGTGATTACACAGATGTGTGGAGAAGCCAGTCTATTGCTGTATTTCCACAAGGTCTATAGTTTCAATCAGATACTTGTGGATGAGAATACTGTGTGAGGTCTACTGTTCACAGAACTACTAGTTAATAATTTATCAATTTTAAATGTCTAGAAAAAATCCTTAATAAACATAGAGCTTTCTGTCCTATCGTACCGTGACGTGTCGTCTCGGAATGTGAGTGTGAGCGCTGTTATCAGGTCTGGCTGCAACTGTCTACAACTTTGATGGAAAGATACATTGTCAAGATATTCGATGTTTTTGAACGGGTAGTATTATAGTCAACTGTCTAGTAACGTTGATGGAAAGATACATTTTCAAGATATTCGATGTTTTTGAACGGGTAGTATTATAGTCCACTGAACAGCTGATTTATGATGAATTTATTCTATAGTCTGATATTTACTCTAATATTGGCGTTCCTTTTTCCCTTTATCTTTGAAATACGAAATTTCCAAAAACCTTGTTTAAACTTCGACGCGCAATTTAAAAAGGAACATACCTGTCAAATTTCATGAAAATCTATTACCGCGTTTCGCCGTAAATACGCAACATATAAACATTTAAACATTTAAAAACATTTAAACATTAAGAGAAATGCCAAACCGTCGACTTGAATCTTAGACCTCACTTCTCTCGGTCAACAATCTTCTATTATATACTAGTAGTTCTGTGAACAGTAGACTCCACACAGTATTCTCATCCACAAGTACCTGATTGAAACTATAGACCTTATGGAAATACAGCAATAGACTGGCTTCTCCACACATCTGTGTAATCACTTGTCAGCTGATTTATGATGAATAATTCTATAGTCTGATTTCTAATCCAATATTGGCGTATGAAGGAGACTCCTTTTTCTTTTTATATTATCTTTGAAATGCAAAATTTCCAAAAACCTTGTTTAAACGTCGACGCGCAATTTAAAAAGGAACATACCTGTCAAATTTCATTAGAATCTATTACCGCGTTTCGCCGTAAATGCGCAACATATAAACATTCAAAAACATAAGAGAAATGCCATACCGTCGACTTGAATTTCAGACCTCACTTCGCTCAGTCAACAATCCTCTATTATGTATATATATATATATATATTATATATATATATATATATATATATATATATAAAAGCGAAATGGCACTCATTCACTGACTGACTGACTGACTCACTCACGCACTCACTCACTCGCAGAACTAAAAATCTACCGGACCAAAAACGTTCAAATTTGGTAGGTATGTTCAGTTGGCCCTTTAGAGGCGCACTAAGAAATCTTATGGCAATATTTTAACTCTAAGGGTGGTTTTAAGGGTTTAACGTTTGTCTTTTAGCATGTATATTCTTCTTATTCTCTTAATTATAATTGAAAAATGTCCATACCATATGTTAATATAGAACTATAATCTAGAGAGAGTACCTCTTCGAAACAGTTGTTCTGGTAACTAAATTAATAATTTTGTCAGGTTGGCATTAAGTTGAGTTGACTTTGTTAGGTTGGCTCCAAGTTGAAGATTGAAATGCATTTATCGCGGAAAAATAGATTGTACACTGCTACTTTAATCAGAGCTATTACTGGGAATATTATATTATAAGCCGTCAGGCTCTTTCGCTCGCCATATCCGTTTAGCCAGACGTTTAGTCTGGACCCCCGACTGGATCGTCCTAACATATGATAAAAATGCTCAAATGAAAAATGCTGACCTCATTCTTGGACGATCCAGCTGGGGGGTCCAGGGGGCGGAGCCTCCTGGCTAGACGGATATGGCGAGCGAAGCGAGCCTGACGGCTAGTTATATATAAATATAATTAAGGGAAGAATTGGCATATACACGTACGGGATAGTAAATTGTTTGTAACACATTCTTTCGAGTGATATTTTCTTTAAAATTTGCATACTACGTTTCAGAAATGAATTCGTTTCCACAGATGCACTCATTGTACAAACCTACCATCCAACCAATCATCTCTCCATTGTTATCTATGACAAGGCTACCACATCATTATTTACAGATTCTGAATAGAGAAAAATTTACTTTTTTAACGGCAAAAATAGTATCGTAATGAATGGAACACGTAGAAAAATTGTGACATTTCAATTACACGCTGCAATTTCCAAAGTGATTTGAAATACTCAAGTAAACGTGACATTGTCTGAATTGGGCAAATTTGTTTTCTAAGGCTGTTTAAGAAAAATGTTTGAGACAAGCACAAAAATAATGAAAGAAACAAAATAAATTAGAAACAAAGTAATGAAAGCCTCATGTAATCCAATGCTAATTTCATTTGAGTGTCGCCCGGATGATACACATACAAACTGGCCCGGATGAATTATTCATTTCTGGTGAATAATTCACCCGGATCTTGTCGTCGCCGAGGTCTGGCTGAATTTGAATATGATATTAGACTCATCGGGCGGTTAACTAGAATACTGATAAATCGTTTCACAATGCAAATGGAGCGCGTGCTATGAATGCAATCAGTTGGAATATTGTATTGGTGACAGTTCTACATAGCCGGGAAAGTGTGAAATATTGTTTTGTTTGTAGAGAAATCCCTCTGTTTTCTGGAATGAAATAGAAATCATCAGTACCCTTCCTTATTTCAATTGAATTCATTTTTCTCTTCTTCCTTGTGAACATCACTTCGATTCGCTATACGGGAGAGAGGGAATTTTTAAAGCAAGTCAAATATTTTTTAATTGTCACCGTTAATTTTTTGGATTGAAATAATAATCATATGTCTTCTTCTTCTGGTGCCTATCCGTTACCGAATGTTGGCAATCATTCTGGCAATTATAACCTTGTTGACAGCCGCTCTAAAAAGTTCCGGGGTGGACACTGCAAACCATGTTCTCAATTTCTTTAACCAGGAAATTCGTCTCCTACCAACACCTCTCCTGCCAAGAACTTTATCCTGATACTCCAATTTTCGTCTCTTGACAGTGTACATTATTTCCGTCTTCTTACTGAGTTTTTGAAGAACCCTGTTGTTGGAAATTTTGTCCATCCATGATATTTTCAGGATTCGTCTATAGGTCCACATCTCGAACGCTTCAAGCTTCTTTGTTGTTGTTCCAGTCAGGGTCCAAGACTCAACTCCATATAACAAAATGGAAAATATATAACAACGGAGGAGTCTAATTTTCTGTTCAAATCATATGTACCCGTCTTTATTCCAATTCTATTCATTTGTCTCTGTTTTTCTTTGTGCACTGCGATTCGCATGACGTAACGGGAGCGGTAGAATTCGAACAGTGGTTAAATCGCTGAAATTGTCGCCGTCTTGCGAATTTTAGTAGTTCAGCACAAGGCTAAAGTCTGTGCTTTTACATGAACACGACGAATTATTTAGGTGTAGAGCATTATTTAGTTGCAATATATTATTATTATAGAGAACAGTTGAAAAGAAATAAACTCCTTCAAGTATCTTTTTAATAATAATATTTTATAAAAGCACATAGCCATCCACAAGTGTCTAATTGGTATGATATTTCCTGGTAGATTTAGAGCTCGGAACCAATTTCAATGATAGCCTAGTCTTTATCAAGCAGAGCAAATCTATTTCCTGGTGGTTCAGAATCCACCTAAAGATGTATCATCTCTCATCCATTCAAGCCTAAAGCTCATGAGAAGATCAACCCCAGTGTAATCTGTATGTATAGGCTGTAACTTCCCTGTAGTACGAAAGTTGATAATAATAATAATAATTTCATCTCTCATTCATCCAATAGTAAAGATGATGCTATATTTTCTATAATATCTATAAATATTTTATATTTTTCATTGTTCATTTATTCATCCCATTCAATTAAAAAATACGTAGTGGAATATACACAAGTTTCTAACTTGTCTGTCTTTTACTGTTTCTAACACAAGTTTGGGAAATATTGCCCAAATTTACAGGTGGTGTCCTAAATTTATGTTTATGCCTCTATATGTTCATTATTATTCAATATCTTGTATTATTCCATTGAGTTCCATTTTCTATTATCTTGTTTTTTCACTTCTTTGTTCTGATTTGCTTTTCATTTGATCCAACGTTTTGTTTTATTTCATTTTAGTTACATTTTGTTTTTATTTTCTATTTTCTAGCATCCCTCCATGGTCATCGCTTCAGAGATCATCCTCCAACGAATAATGGTGCCGTAGGAGAAGAAGAAGCGAAAGAGAAACAACAACGAAAGAAAACAAAACTAGTCAACAACAATGTCACTATCTATGGAATCTGAGAAGAAGAAGAAAAAGAAAATATTTTGCGACAACTTTGGGTTTAAAATTTCTATAATAAACTAAGTGCGCTATAGATCAGTGCTGTTTCAGTGTTTAATGTGAGTGGATAGGAAAATACATAAAATATTCACCGCGTTTATTCGAAAAAAATCTGCAGCTCATTTTATCTAGGAATTTTTGTATTGAAATTTCTAGTCAGGTTTTCAATTAGGGAACTTTCATATCCTGAACTTTTAATTTTATTTCAAATTTTATCCTGTGAATCTCAACTTGGGGAAGTCTGACAAATTTTGTTTCAAGTTCAAACATTGAATTTGTTCTATAATTGACAAACTTAAGATTAGAATGTAGGATCGTTCTGCTTTATTTTGAAATTTTGACTACCAGTTCCTGACCAAAGAAAAAAGTAATATTTTGAATCTCGGACTCGTTATAGGAAATAATTTTATGTATTTGACAAATTACTGCTTTAGAACAAACGAGCATTTTTATAGTATCTTATTCAATTTTTGACTTTTCACCGGTCTGACTAAACTTAAAACTGAGAGTGACATCTCGAAGTTTGAAAGATCGAACATTCACTGATCTCTAATCTCAAACGAACCAAGATTAAAATCCCACAGACTAAAATACACCTAGGATATATTCGAAACTGAGTTTAACTTAACTAAGATCTTCGAAAAAGAACGAACCAAGTTTCTTTGGATTCAAAACTTCCATCTAAAATCTAATATTCGAAACTGAATAAAACCTGAAACTAGCCAAGTTTGAGATTTTGGAATTAGAGCAAATTTGGTAGAGTGAACCAAGGTTTCCAGGATATTAAACTCTCAAGTTTCAAAACTAAACCAAGATCGTTAAAACCTGAAGGTTCTTATCAGGTACTTGAATCATAATAATCAATGATTTCTGGATGTGGAATTCTTCTAGCATATAATATTTGAAAAAGAATAGAAACCTAATCGAAGCAACATCTCCATACTAAAACAAATTAAAACGATTGAAGGTTCGTTGGATTCAAATCATTCATCTAGGATACAATATTTGAAACAGAATAGAAACCTAATCGAAGCAACATCTCCGAACTAAAACGAATTAAAACGATTGAAGGTTCTTTGGATACAAATCATTCATCTGAGATACAATATTTGAAACAGAATAGAAACCTAATCGAAGCAACATCTCCGAACTAAAACGAATTAAAACGATTGAAGGTTCTTTGGATACAAATCAATCTAGGATAGTACTGAATCAAAGTTTAATAGACCCACCTCAACTTAGGAGCCAAAATGGACACCGAAGTGTATATCCACCGCTCCACCAGCTCCAACAACAACAACGCGCCCCCGGTCTCCACGAAGAAACGGTGGAGTATATCAACCGCCTCCACCGCCTCCTCGCTGGACCGTCTCGACGAGGAAGGACCGCCCCTTTCCTCCTCGCTGCGGCCCCCACTGCCGCCCCCGGGCTCGGCCGGAGGCAGACGCAAGTCATGGCATGTGGGGCGGCTGGACTATCGCAAGCGGAGGAAGGCTAGTGCCCAGGGTGACGAGCCGCCCCCGGCTAACAGACAGAAACGACACTCGTGGTGGACTGTCTTTCTACCTGAGCATTTTGGAAGCAGGTTCGTTTAAATTTTTTCTGTTCTGTTTTTTTTTTTTAATTATTCGTTAATTCGTTTCACTTTTTTATATTTTGTTTTCTTAATTAAATTTATTCGTTTCACTTTTTTCTATTTTGTTTTCTTAATTAAATTTATTCGTTTCTCATTCACTGTGGAGATACTAAGAAAGATGGCAACAAAATGTTCCCCCCAACAAATCCAAATTTGTCGTCAACTTGTCAAAATCATTGTTTTCAACAAATAATGCTTTGTTCCCCACTCAGTGTGAGAAACACTGAGAAAATTGCAAATCCCTCCGCTTTCTAGGCAAAAGATTGACAATTTTTTTTCCAATTCAACTTGTTTTCTACAAAGAATTTGACTAGGCTACTTTTTTTGTTCAAAACTATTTTTGGACGACATTTTGTTTCAGTGTAAACGCAGCTCGTTAAAGTATCTTTTCAATTTCCAAATTAAGTTTTTTGTTTGTTCCGTTACAACCAGTTTCTTTCATTAATTTAATCACAGATCATGATATAAATATGACTGAAGACAGCAACAGGCTTGGAACAAAACTTCTTTCCTCTCAAATTTCATAAACTCTTAAATTTACGTTAGAAATATTATAATTTCATTGTTTTTTTTATTTAATCGCAGATCATGATAAAGATATGACTAGAAGACAGCAACAGGCTTAGAACAAAACTTCTCTCTTCTCAAATTTTATAAACTCTGAAATTTCCGTTAGAAGTATTACAATTTCACTTCCAAGAATTTGAGTCCAATTCAGAAATAGAGAAACTAGAAATGTTCAATTTAGAAGCAAAATACACTCAATTTGAATTTGATTCTACACTTCTACTCGTAAAATTGACCGAGCGAAGTGAGGTCTTAGATTCAAGTCGACGGTTTGGCATTTCTCTTTATGTTTAAATGTTTTTATGTTTATATGTTGCGCATTTACGGCAAAACGTGGTAATAGATTATCATGAAGTTTAACAGGTATGTTCCCTTTTTAATTGCGCGTCGACGTATATACAAGGTTTCTGGAAATTTTGCATTTGAAGGATAATAAAGAAGAAAAAAGGAGCCTCTTTCATACGCCAATATTAGAGTGAAAATCAGACTATAGTATTAATCATCATAGATCAGCTGACAAGTGATTACACAGATGTGTGGAGAAGTCAGTCTATTGCTGTATTTCCATAAGGTCTATATTTTCAATCAGGTACTTGTGGATGAGAATACTGCATGAGGTCTACTGTTCACAGAGCTACTAGTGTTTAAAATGTCATAAGTGGGCTAAACGGGGTAAGTTCATGTGCGTGCGTAAATGTATTTCGCTGTCCTTTATGGAAAAAATGTCACAAGAGGATGTTTTAATCCAAAAAAAAAAAAATACATCAGCCAACTAACTCACTTCCATCACAGCTAATGATGTTAGAAAATTAATGGTCCAAGTATAATAGTAGGAAGAAAAAAAAAGTAAATTCGTATGGCTTTTGTTGGTGGGGAGTCCCTTGCGGGAAGGTCCCACCGCCTGAATATATAATTTAAGCCGTCAATGGGCCTTACGACTGTCATACTTCAGCCGAGACCGACAGTTTAACGTGCCCATCCGATAACACGGGAGTGATCTGGTTAAAAAACTAGGAGGAAGAGAAATTGATGAACGTTATCATACTAAACAAATACTGTAGAAATAATATTATCTACTCATGAAGTATTTCTATTTTTATCTTGAATAGTAGCAAATCATGTTCTCCTCTCAATCTACCTTCTCCTCCATCGCCTTCTCCTCCTTCCTCCTCCTTTTCCTCCTGCTCACCAACCAACATCCTTTATCCTGAGCAGACATCGTCCTACATCCATTGTCTCCCTGGCTTTATGTATTCAGACCTCAGACATCAGTGATGCATTGAATTCGAGCAACTCATGACGTTTGAAACTCATGAGCTTTTCGAAAATACGGTCTGCATTTTCCCCCCGAAGAAAAGTTGGAGGCTACACTGGAAGAAAAGAAAGGAAGTAGATCGAGAAGAAGGTGATGGAGAAGGAGGGGGAGGAGAAGAAAACGAAATAGAAGATGTAGAAGCCTTTAAGACAAGACGAACACAAGTAGAAGAAAAAGAAGAAGAAGAAGAAGGAGATGAGGAGGAAGAAGAAGAAGGAGATGAGGAGGAAGAAGAAGAAGAAGAAGAAGAAGAAGCAGAAGAAGAAGAGAAGATGAGGTGAAGAAGAAGAGAAGATGAGGTGAAGAAGATGAAGAAGAAGAAGCAGAAGAAGAAACGAAACGAAATAGAAGATGTGGAAGCCTTTAAGAAAAGACAAGTAGATGATGATGATGATGATGATGATGAAAAAAAGAAGAAAAAGTGAACGCTTTTGAAGAAGAAGAAGAAGAAGAAGAGGAAGAAGAATAAGATGAGGAGGAAGAATAAGAAGAAGAAGCAGCTAAAGAAGAAGAAGGTGAGGAGGAGGAAGAAGATGAGGAGGAGGAAGAAGGAGAAGAAGAAGAAGAAGAATTAGAAGAAGATGAGGAGGAAGAAGAAGAAGAGGGAGAGGAAGGGGATGTGAAGGAGTAGTAGGAGAAGAAGGAGTTGGTGAAGGAGCAGAAGGAGGAGGAGGAGGAGGAGCAAGAGGAGGAGGAGGAGGAAGAGGAGGAGGAGAAGGATGAGACGTATTGAGTTTTGTGTGTCGGAAGCGAACCAGGAACAATAGACTGGAATAGGAGATACAGTGGTAGGAATTTTCTCAACACAATGGCTTGCTTGCCTTCTGACAAAACTCTTCTTTTGCTTGGCGTCTTGTCTTGCAGTTTCCATCATATTTTTCCCCTTCTTCCTCTTCTTTTTCTTTCACTCCTCCATCATCTTCAAGAGTTTCTTTTTCTTCTTATTCTTGTCTTGTTTCTTCTACTTCTGATACTACTGCTTGTTATACTTCTTTATCATACTCTACTGCTTCTTCTTCTTCCACTTCTTCTTTATTCTATAAAGTATTCTCCTAAGAATATTTTCTTATTTCACTTCGTCATCATCTTCTATTGTATCTTCTTTTTCTTCTTCTTATCAAGTCTTAGCGCTTCATCAACGTCTTCTTCCTTCTCTTTTTCTACCTCTCATCATCGTCTACTGCTTCGCTTTTTCCTTCTTGTCGTGGCTTACACACTTCTGCTTTCTTATTTTCCCTTTTTATATTCTCTTCTACTGCTTCTTCTCCTTCTTCTTCATCTTGTCTTGTCTTACACTCTTCTACATCATCTTTTCTCTCCTCCTACACCTTCATCACCTCATAATGTTCTCCCTATTTTTTACCCTTGTCTTGTCTCACTTGCTCCTTCGACATCTTTCCCTTCTCCTTCTCCATCATCTTCTACTGCTTCTTCTTCTTCTTCTTGTTCCTCTCTTCTTCTTGTTACTCTCTTCTTGTTCATCTCTTCTCCTTGTCCATCTATTCTTCACCATCCTCCTGCTCCTCCTCCCTCTCCGTTTTTTCCATCTCCTCCACTTAGTCTGCCGTCTCTCTCTTCTTTTTGTTTGAGTAGCTTTCTCGCCTCTTTTGCCGAGATAACAATGTTTAAAATAAACACCACTCGTTTCTGATAAAGTTTCCAAAGAGAGAAGACAATAACTTCACCAATCCAATAGCAAGATGCTTTCATTTTTCTTCATTGTTTCAAAATAAATAAGTGATGCTTGTCAATAATTTAGTCCCAATCTATAATAAAACTCTCTGTAAGATAAAATAGATGAATTGAGAATTTCCAGTACTTGATAAATTTTTCTTGAAAGTGCGTTTTTTTCAAAAGCTCCATTAACTGTCAATTATTACCATAGAGTGGCTTCAAGCTTGCAAGTTTTATCCTATTACATTAAGCGATCAATTTCTGTATATCTGTTCATATTTTTATATCTAATTATTATTCAACGAAAATCCTAAATAAATGCTGTAAATCACCCCGAAGACTCCTGCTACTGCAGACATTGAATGCAGCTAGATGGAAATTCGATGAGAACTACTATCCAAAAATTATTTGCCAGCCCGGGAATCGAACCCGGTACCTCCCAATTGCCAGTCAGGAATGCTTACCCTTACACCAAACTGACAATCTCTGGATAGCAGCGCTCATTTTATACGAAGCCATAGCGGCCAACCAATTCCATCTGTGAATTTTGTTATCTGGTTTGGTTATTCATGTTCAATGGATCTCGAAGACGGCTCTAACGATTTTCACGAAATTTGGAATATAGTAGGTTTATGATATCAAAATTCGATTGCACTAGGTCTCATCCCTGGGAAAACTCGCTAAACGACATTAAATGGTTAATTCATCCTTGGCTGAAACAGCTGTGGATAGTAAAAAAGTGAGTGAGCGAGTGAGTATGTGAAAAATCAAAATATCGCATCCCCGAAATTCATAAGATGACATATAGCCAGCTGTGAAATATAAACACGATCATTTTAGAGAATTGTGTTCTGTTTATCAATGAATGAAAATAACGAGCGAAGCTCGGTGCCCCGATATTATGTAATGGATAAAATGTGACTTGAATTCAAGTAAACTGGACTAATGTAAACACTCCTTCAGAAATAACACCCTGTTAGCTTGAAGAAATCTTATGGGAAGAGTTTAAATATTCTTTGATCACAGTAATCTATATTTCATTTTTCTACATTGTTGAAAAACGATCTAAAAAAGTTCGGAGCTAGGAAAGGACAGCACTATCTGCTTTGTTGAATGATAGACAATTGGATATCAACACCAATGTTAATCAAATACTGCTATCATTAGTAGTTCTGTGAACAGTAGACCTCACGCAGTATTCTCATCCACAAGTACCTGATTGAAACTATAGACCTCATGGAAATACAGCAATAGACTGGCTTCTCCACACATCTGTGTAATGACTTGTCAGCTGATTTATTATGAATAATTCTATAGTCTGATTTTTACTCTAATATTGGCGTATGAAGGGGGCTCCTTTTTCCTTTTGTATTATCCATGAAATGCAAAATTTCCAAAAACCTTATATATACGTCGACGCGCAATTAAAAAAGGAACATACCTGTCAAATTTCATGAAAATCTATTACCGCGTTTCGCCGTAAATGCGCAACATAAAAACATTTAAACATTAAGAGAAATGCCAAACCGTCGACTTGAATCTTAGACCTCACTTCGCTCGGTCAATAACGTGGACCTTGCTATAAAGACATAGCTGAGAGTTAAATCTACTTGGAATCGTTGACCAATCACAAGACAGTGAACGGAGTCTCAAGTTGAACTTCAATATTTGAGCCGATAACTGGTGCCACCTAGTGGCAGAAATGAGAGGTACGAACAGTGTTTGAGCTGTCGACCAATGAGGAGAGAGAGTGGGCGGAGTCTCGAGTCAAGCCACTTCAATATTCCAGCCAATAGCTGCTGCTGTCTACTGGCACAATGGATAGTTAGACCTACACCTCACGTAGAAGTAGACTTGGAAGTAGAAGAATAAAATGGAGGAATGATATCAAATCAAATATATTCTCTTCAACACTACAAATTTGATGTTTATTGTACAGCATAACAGTAAATACAGTATTTAGTACTACAGTATAACATAAGCATACCATAATAAAGACTATAGTAACAATTTTGTTTGTACGATATATGATAGTAGAAGATGATGGGAAAGCCTGTAAGAAAAGACAAGACGAAAAAAAAATCTGGTGTGGCGCACTCACACAACTTTCCTTGCCGTTATGAAAATTGATCACCTGATGCTAGTGTTCCCGCGCATCTCAAGTCTACTACTATTCAATGATCTGAGCCAGCTGGTGACAAGACAATAACGCTGGAAACACACGAGGTCTGCTATCTCTTCATAGTGAATGATTTGATAGAATCAACAGTTGTCAACAGTTTGCAATAATTGAAATAATCACATTTTCTCGAATTTCGAGCTTATTTTCAATTTTAGGTGAAAATGTTACTGAACATCAATTGTAGAGATTTTCATGCTCAATCTTTCCACTTAAAATTTTCTGTTTAAATTGTATCTGAAGCTTGATAATTGGGAATCTAAAATCAAACTTTGCATAGATGGGGCGGAGCTTCTGAAATTTTTACAGATATGGGACTTGTGGCAGTTGATAGAGCTTATCAATTGGAGAAAATCGCGAAAACCCCTGTTTTTGACAACAATCAAACTTTGCATAGATGGGGCGGAGCTTCTGAAATTTTTACAGATATGGGACTTGTGGCAGTTGATAGAGCTTATCAATTGGAGAAAATCGCGAAAACCCCTGTTTTTGACAACAATCAAACTTTGCATAGATGGGGCGGAGCTTCTGAAATTTTTACAGATATGGGACTTGTGGCAGTTGATAGAGCTTATCAATTGGAGAAAATCGCGAAAACCCCTGTTTTTGACAACATTTTCGCCATTTTAGCCGCCATCTTTAATTGAATTTGATCGAAATTGTTTGTGTCGGATCCTTATAGGAAAAGGACCTTAAGTTCCAAATTTCAAGTCATTCCGTTGATTGGAAGATGAGATATCGTGTACACAGACGCACATACACTCACACACACACACACACACACACACACACACACACACACCACACACACACACACACACACACACACACACACACACACACACACACACACTCACACACACACACACACATACACATACAGACACACATACAGACCAATATCCAAAAACCACTTTTTTGGACTCAGGGGACCTTGGAACGTATAGAAATTTACAAATTGGGATACCTTAATTTTTTTCGAAAAGCAATACTTTCCTTACCTCTATGGTGATAGGGCAAGGAAAGTGATAAGAAGTAGTGAAAAATGACGAAGTGGAAAATGAAAAGGGATAGGATTTTAAGGAGTATCGAGGGAGATGAGACAAGTAACAAAGGAGAAGCAGTGGGAGATGATGAAGGAGAAGAAAAGGGAAACGATGCTGGAGAATAGTGTGAGACAAGAAAACGGAAGAAAAGGAAGGATCAGTAGAAGATGATTTACAAGATGAAGAAGAAGGAGAAGAGGAGGAAAAGGTTAAACAGAAGCGTGTAAGGCAAGACAAGGAGACAATAAGAAGTGGACGAAGAAGGAAAAGATTATGGATAGCGTGAAGAATGAAGAATGAAGACATGTAGACATGAATGTATAGTAAGGTCCACGTTATAATGACAGTGGATAAAGATAGAAAAATAGCGATGCCGATTCTCTGAATTAATTAATTATATTTCTACACCGTCAAAAACATAATTGGCATCGTTGTGGACCTAGAAATGGATAGTACCACCGGCTTTTTGTCGAATGATAGACAAGGATATCAAAACCAAAGTTGATCAAATACTGTCATTATAACGTGGACCTCACTATAGACATGTAGACATGAAGAATGATAAGTAGTATAGGATTTTGAAGAAGTGGAAGAAGAAAAGGAAAAAAACGATTGAGAACAGTGTAAGACAAGCTAAGAAGAAGAAGAAGATAAAGAAGAAGAAGAGGGAGATAATAGAGAAGCGTAAATCTTGAAGAAGTGAAAGAAGAAAAGAGATTGGTCTATTAAGATGCTTGTAAGACAAGCTAAGAAGAAGCACTTCAAAAAGGAGGAAGAAGATCAAAAAGGAGGAGGAGGAGGAGGAGGAGGAGAAGAAGAAGAAGAAGAAGAAGAAGAAGAAGAAGAAGAAGAAGAAGAAGAAGAAGAAGAAGAAGAAGAAGAAGAAGAAGAAGAACAGAAAGTCGAGCAACTAGGGAGACGATACAAGTTTTAGTTCACAATATTCATCTCTAGTTGATACAGGTCTTGTGGCATTGAATACAATACGATTCCAAGTGAAGCAAACCGTTTTGGATGAAAAGGTTTCTGCTCCAGTAAATTCGTTGCTATTTCAAATGAAAGGTTTGATTTTCGCTAAGAAGTTGTTTAGTATCATTGCTCAAGATTTTGTGAAGCCTGTGTTATATTAACAGTCATATCGTGCAACTTTCTTACGGTGGAAACGTCTTGAAATCCTCTGCCACTGTACTGATTGTAGTATTTCATTAACATTGGTTTTGATATACCAAACTTGTCTATCATCCTTGTATCATCTTTCTATCATCTTCGTATCATATTTGTATCATCTTCCTACAGTGAGGTCACGTTATAATGGCAGTATTTAATTAACATTGGTGTTGTTATCCTTGTCTATCATTCTACAAAGCAGTGCTAACCTCTTCTAGCTCCGCAAAGCTACCATATCGTTTTATAACAATGTAGAAATGTAATTAATTGACAGAATATCCAACCTCAATTATGAAAATGAATTATCCAATCATTGGAAAATATACTTTCTTGACGAATAAAATATGATAATTTATTGTTTTTAACAAGAATGAACAGTCAATCTCAAATCAGATTTACATGTATCAGTTATCTGTTACAAAAATCATACCCTCCTGTACAGCGTATAGTATCTCATTATATTATTAGGGCCGGTTTCCGAGCTCGGGATTTAGCTAAGTTCTAGACTTTAAACAGCTGGAGTCAGAAAATTGACTTTCCAAAACAAGGCGTGGTCACAGTAAATAGTTGCAGCAAAATAAATCCTTATTTCCTAATTTAGACTTTATATAATTGGAAACGCTTTTCCTTGACGAAATGAAACATAAATAATTCAAAATAGCTGAAACTTTACACCTTTTTCTCTTTATTTAATTTTGTGTTCAATTTTCTAGTTTTTCGAAATTTAATTTAATCATGACTTTGACAATGACTGTGACTACGCCCCGTTTTGGAGAGCCAGTTTCCTGACTCCAGCTGTTTAAAGTCTAGAACTTAGAATACCGAAATCCCGAGCTCGGAAACCGGCCCTCACACGCCTAAAGTTACTAGAATTTGAAAGATCTACAATTCATATTTTCCTGTGAAGTACACCTATAACCATTTTTTCTCAAAATAACTGAATTTTTAAATACATCTATCGTGTCATACCACTTAAATCTTTTATCATAAAACTCTCCTCAAAGAGTGCATCATGACAAACATATTAAGAGTTTATTCACAAAGTTGACGTGTGAAATTTATTCCTATTTGCTTGCGAACATGTTTAGCAAACTCAGAGAGCTGAAATATGAAAGTAAATGTAAAAATGATCCCCACTTGTTTTCGCAAACTCCCCACATCTCATAGATAGTGACTCTATAATTAGCAGAGCTCTGTGAAAATTCGTCTTTCTTATCAAATCTTTCAAGTTCACTAAAAACTTCAGGTTGTATTTCATTTTGTTGTTTGTTTTCGTTGAAGTAAGAAAGGGGATTAGAAAAGGTAACAAAGGTAGGGTATAAATACTATTTAAAAAGTAAAAGCTACTCATGAATTTAATGTGAACGTTTGAAATGTTTTATTGGCAGAAATAAAAAACTACAACATCTTAGAAATACATAATAAAAGCAATACAAATTTTACAACAGCCCAATATGTTTTCTAGACTTCATCCAAAACCCTGGATCCTGGACCAAAACCATTCATTCGCATATATGACAGAGACAGAGGGAGTGAATGAGAAAGAGTGAGAGATAATATATGATAGGGAGTGAATGAGATAGAGTGGGAGATGAAAAGAGACAAGAAGGGGGAGAGAATGAGAGAGAGTGAGAGATAAGAAGAGATCAATGAATGCTAGAAAAGAGTTTGACAACAGAAAAATAATAGGACTCACATTTTCGAGCCGGGTTTCCGTAAACAAGTCTATTTTCCCCTACTTTTCCAATCCGCTTTCTGAATCTGAGTTCCACTCATTCTTTTTCACTCTGGATTGGAATAAATCTTCATCCATCTTTCTCTTCTTTTCAATATCATTCAATCCTCTTCTGCACATCTTTTTGGTTTTTATTCATTTCCACTCCACATTAGTATCAATTTTATATTTGCTTTCTATCTTCCTCTAACTCTCTATCACACTTACACATACACTTCTCTCTGTTTCATCCACATCCTCTCTCTTTCACTCCTCCCTTTTACGTATCTTTCCATTATTTATCTATCCCTTTACCTTTATAATCGATCTCTCGATCTCTTTCCAACCATATTTTCTCAATAATCCATCCATCTGTCTCTCTCAGCATAACATAGCCTTTCCCTATCAGTGTCTCTCCTTTTCTTTCTCTCCTCCTTCTCTTCTCTTTCTTCTTCTTCTTCCTCTTATCCTTCTTTTTTCTTCTACTCCTTTTTCTTCTTCTTCTTCTTCTTCTTCTTTCTCTTATCCTTCTTTTTCTTCTTCTCCTTCTTTTTCTTCATCTTCTTCTTTTTCTTTTTCTTCTTCTTCTTTTGCTCCATGACAATCTCTTCGAACGTCTTCCACCGATGTCTTTTTACGCTATAGCTTCATTCTAGCTTCTTCCGACTGTACCATTTTCTCATCTTTTACTTTTCCCTTTCTAATAACCTTTTCAGTCAATTAATTAAGTTTGTAGTGTGAATGTTGATGTTGAGGAACTTTTCCATAATTGAATAGACTTAAAACGTTGTCAAAAATCCACTTTAATTAAATAAAAATTAATATTTTAGGTGAGCATGCTTTCGTGTGTGCTCACACATCATCAGCTGTAACTTACAGTAAAGTTACAGGAAGTAGAAAGATTCCAACTTAAAAAAAACAAAAGCAAGAGCTACTTGATCATTCTGACTAATTATCATTCCTATTTTTAATTCATGATTTTAATTTTAATTTTAATTTATATTCTTAATTCTAACAAAATTATTAGAAATTATATGATTTTGGCCTACTTTTTATGAAAAACTTTTTACTTATTATAAAACTAACAAAAAGAAAAGCAAGAGCCACTTGATCATTGTAATTGGTGTTAATTCTAATTTTCTTAATTCCAACAAATTATTTGAAATTACATGAATATTTCATATGAAAAAAAAATTATAATAAAAATAAATAGGTGTAAGGCAATGTTGTCTTTTCAGTCAACATTACTCACTCTCCAGATTATTTCTATTACTCACTCATTTCTCTCAATCCTTCCCTTCTCTCCCTTCCCTTACTCTCATTCTCCTCCTCTTCCAGATATATGAGTTTTCAGTCAACCTTACTTGCATTCTTTTCACTACTCATTCTCCCTATCTTCCTTCTCCCGTTTCTCTCTCTCTTTCTCGCTTTCCTCCTCTCTAATTGCACTTCTCTCTCTTTATTCCTAATTCTTCCTTCTACCTTCCCTATCTCTCTTTTTCCGAGTTACATTTATCTCTCTCATCGTGAACAAACTATCAGTGGCTACCAAACTACTACCAGAATTCTTTCAACAAAACAGAAAAATTTTGAACTTCACTTCCAACTTCCAACCCCCACCCCCCAACCCTTTCAACTTCCTTAGCCTTCTAAACCCCCTCAACAACCCCCCATTCCGACAAACCACCAATCACAATCGAGCACACAAACAACCAATGGTATGGTTGGTCACATGATTAAAATCCACCGTTTTGTTTTTTCCGTGTCTGGGATTGTTTTTCCACTTATCGTGGAAAACCGTTAGAAAAGTGAGTGGAAACTGTTTCGCAATTAGATTTGCGGAAATATGGGCGAATTAATAATGGAGCGTTTTGCAATCGTTATCAGCTTGGTCCCGGTTTACAACGGGAGAGCTGTTTGTTTTTGTTTACTCTGTTGTTGTGTGTGATTCAATGATTTATTACTGAAAATTTAATACTCGAATTTAATCTGGGCCACAGTTTATATGTGACTTATTTCCGCTAAATTACAAGCTATAATTATCATGAAGCGATGAGATTTCTATTCATTTTGATATCATCATTACTGTATTGTATTGATGTACAATTATTTATTACATCCAAATTCATGGAACATCACATTTAATTTCAAAGTTCTGTGGATGAAATTAATTTCATTGATTATTCTTATTTCACTATCACATAGAATAATAAAATACTCACATCTACAAGCACAAATTGATACTACAATATAGAATAATGAAAATACACAATGAATAATAATCATAGAGAAACAATAGCATAAGTAGATATCCCATGGTATGGGGCATTTATGTTGCAATTTTTACTGTTATCTCAAGCCTATTGTCCACGCAGTTCTTCCCGTGGAGCTTTATGACGCTGGTAGTCTTTCATATTGTGCCGTTCATTCACTCTTACCCGGTCAAAACATTAAAAATCGACAATAATCGACAGTAATCGGCTTGAGATAACAGTAAAAGTTGCAACATAAACGCCCTGTACCTTGGTATATCTACTTACGCTATAGTTTCTCTATGGAAATATCAATCTAGCATCATACAATACATTACACAAAGATTCAGTCAAATGAATCGCATATCGTTCAAAACTGTCCTCAATGAATCATAATCATCACACTGAATGATTAATATTATTGAATATCGGGGCACCGAGCTTCGCTCGTTATTTTTATTTATTGATAAACAGAACGCAATTCTTTAAAATGATCGTGTTTATATTTCACAGCTGGCTATATGTCATCTTATGAATTTCGGGGATGCGATATTTTGATTTTTCACATTTTTACTCACTTTTTTACTATCCACAGCTGTTTCAGCCATGGATGAATTATCCTTTTAATGTCGTTCAGCGAGTTTTCCCAAGGATGAGACCTAGAGCAATCGAACCTTTATATCATAAACCTACTGTGTTCCAAATTTCGTGAAAATCGTTAGAGCCGTTTTCGAGATCCGTTAAACATAAATAACCAGATATAAAAATAGCCAGATATGAAAATAACCACATATAAAATAACCAGATTTATAAATACAGAAATTGCTCGCTTAATACAATAGGATATCATCGAAAACCAAGATCACCAATAATCCAAGAATTTTGAAACTACAAATAACATTCCGTGACTGTTTTTATTAATGTAGGTTACAATATACTCTGGATAAACAAACACTTATTTACAATAAATGACAGTATAGCTAATTATTCAACGAATTTTACAAAGTATGAGAAATTACCACAATGAAGATTGTTTGCATATCTATAATATAACTAGATTAATCGGCAATATTTCAACAAATAATGGTCAACTCTGGAGAGGATATTATTTCATATCCTTCCTATCAACACACGACCAGGAAGAGCCTATCTGGAAAACTGTGCTCACACTAAAATAATCGAGCAGAAACTTTTCTATGATTTCATAGAAGATAATAACTCATCTTCTATGAATTCATAGAAGATAATAACTCATCATTATTATAACTGCTCCATTTAGAGACTGACTTACTTCACAGTCTTTGAATGTAGTCTCACTTTATTTAAGAATATGAATATCATAGCTCCAGATGAGGCCGAATCTTGAAGCAAGAGGAAAATTGAAAGTGTTTTATAGTGGAAAAGTTTTGTCATAATTTCTCTGAGAAGGGAAATGGAAAGTTATTATTATATACTGGCTTTCTGGAGTGGATACGAATTCCGAAATAACGGCAAACTTATATTCTCTGTATTATGTATTCTCTGAGAATGAAACTTGCCCAATAACCGCCATCTTCAATTTATCTAGCTGAGTTTTGAAACAAATTAATCGACGAGGAGAATGGAATGGTACATAGAGAGGGAGTGAGAGAGATTGATTTATTGATTGGTTGAGTACTTTATCTATGTAGATTACAATATATACTGGCTTTCACACTTATATACAATAGCTTACAATACAGCAAAATTATAGATCAATTTACATAATATAGACTCATAAAATAATTATTGAACTGTATATGATATGAAAAAAGCAATTTGGAATAACTATAGATAATATTGTTATGTATCTACATAAATTGGCGGAGCTTTGGACTTATCAATGTCCATTCATTCTTCAGAAAGAATATTCAAAATATCCTTCCAACAAACTCTCCTTCAGAGAGATTGATTGATTGATTGATTGAGTACTTTATCTTTGTAGATTACAATATAATATACTGGCTTATACACTTATATACAATAGCTTACAATACAGCTAAATTATAGATGAATTTACATAATATAGACTAAGAAAATAATTATTGAAATGTATATATGAAAAAGTAATTTGTAATATAATAACTATAGATAATTATATTGTTATGCATCTACATAAATTTGCGGAGCTTTGGACATATCAATGTCCATTCTTCGGAAAGAATATTCAAAATATCCTTCCCACTAGCTCTCAACCAAACATTACTAACTAAACAAACATTAATATAAACATAACTACAAACATTAACTAACGCTCTAACAAACTATCAAACATTATCTCTATCAGAGAGAGAGAGTGAAGTGAGGCTTAGGGAGATGAGAGAAAGAGAGTTGAAATTACAGTTGTATTGTGGTATTTTTTCCATAATGAAATACACAAATATTTTTAAATTGGTTGATAATTTCTATTCATTGAAGAATGAGAGTTGGTTTGAAGGGACACTACAAGAAAATAAAAGGATATTACTTGTTTTGTGACATAATTGGAATCATTCATTCACTTATTTCTAGGGGTACTGGATAGTTCAAATATATAGAGACATTAGAACCTTTCAATTATTTTTGATGGAGTGATCCGTGGTCTAGTGGATAGAGTGCCTGCGTAGCAGCATAGAGATCCCGGGTTCAAACCCTCTCAATACCAAAAGTTTTTTAACCAGATCACTCCCGTGTTATCGGATGAGCACGTTAAACTGTCGGTCCCGGCTGAAGTATGACAGTCGTAAGGCCCATTGACGGCTTAAATTATATATTCAGGCGGTGGGACCTTCCCGCAAGGGACTCCCCACCAACAAAAGCCATACGAATTTACTTTATCTTTGATGACACAATCGGTTTTGAGATAGACAAATATAAATTGAGATAAATCTATAATATAATAAAGGAAAGATTGGCTTATACACGTAGGGGATAGGGAATTCACGAATGTCGCATCATCACGTCTGAACTACTCAACTGATTAACTTGAAATGCTGCATATAGATTCCTAATTTACCGATGATGGTTTATTAAATTTTCCAGCATGCCTCATTTAAATGCACTGAAATCAATAATATAATAAAGGAAAGAACTGGCTTATACACGTAGGGGATAGGAAATTCACGGATGACTCATCACGTCTCAACTACTGGACTGAAATTTTGCATAAAGATTTTTAATTTACCGAGGATGGTAAAGGCCTATTTTAAATTCTTCAAGATTTTAGTAGGTCAAGTTTTCAGTTTTCAAGTTTCTAATAAATTAGACCCATGCGGAGCACGGGTTACCTGCTAGTTAAGAATGAGATAGATCAATAGATAATGGGTGGCTCGTTATATATAGTGATAACGCACCGGTCTAATATGCAAGAGAACCCGAGTTCGAATCTCGACTTGGGCAAAAAGTTTTTGACCACAGCACAATGGCCACCCCGTCTTTCGGAGGAGACGATAAGTCGTCGGTCCCGACTACCTAAAAAGTAGTCGTCTTCTCTCATCATCATCCCACTCACTCATTACCCACGCACAAGCCTAAGAGCTTATGTGGGCCCATCACCATCAGTGGTAGTAGAAAATGTGATAAATACCAGAATTGGTCTTGTCATCAGAGAAGATAAAAATAATATTCTATAAGAATATAAAAAAAATATTCTATCCATCTTATAGATAAAATATTCTATAAGAAGATAGATATTCTATAGAAGCTTATAGAATCTAAATCTTATTGTATCTATTTAATATAATATTATCACAGTTAATTCATCCATGAAATTAATGAAGTTGAGATCAAGAAACAGGGCAACTCCAAAACGTTTTCCTATCTTTCTTCACTGCCATTATAACGTGGACCTCACTTTAGTTTTAATGTTATCAATTTCCCCATTATGTGCAATCAAATAACTTCTTTTAAAAACAGGAAAATCAATAATTTAACTTTTTTACTCCACTGAAATCATTTTTTACCGAGTGAAGTGAGGTCTAAGATTTTTCAAGTAGACGGTTTGGCATTTCTCAATGTTTAAATGTTTGAATGTTTATATGTTGCGCATTTAAGGCGAAACGCGGTAATAGATTTTCATAAAATTTGACATGTATGTTCCTTTTTCAATTGAGCGTCGACGTATATACAAGGTTTTTGGAAATTTTGCATTTCAAGGATAATATAAAAAGAAAAAGTAGCCTCCTTCATACGCCAATATTGGAGTAAAAATCAGACTATAGAATTATTCATCATAAATCAGCTGACAAGTGATTACACAGATGTGTGGAGAAGCCAGTCTATTGCTGTATTTCCATAAGGTCTATAGTTTCAATCCGGTACTAGTGGATGAGAATACTGCGTGTGGTCTACTGTTCACAGAACTACTAGCTATTGATAAAATTATATTGTAAAATTATTACAATCCAATCAATATTCTTCAAACCATATTCATTAAGGCAGTTCGGTACACTTTTTTTAATTATTTAAATTGGATAATCTTTTCCAATATAATTATTGTTGAGATTATTATAAGAGTGAGAAAAAGTGGAAACTGAAATTTTTAAATGGTCTAATAAGCGAGTTATGGGTTGTTGAAGTGCTAAATATCTCCAGATTCCGTTTTCTTTCCAGATCATAAACGGTTTCGACTATATTATTAGAACTTCTCTTACAAATTCAAAAAATGTATCCTTCCCAAATAAAACATTTTATTCCCCCATTTTGTTCATGAATAAAAAAGTAACATTTTTTTGTAAATTCGATAAATTGTTTATTTTGGTATTAATCGCGAAAAAACGCATATTAGAACAAAGCCAACGATATACTGAATGTATTAAGAAAAACTCCAATGGAAAATTCGAAACCGTTTATGATCTGGAAAGAAAACGGAGTTTAGCACTTCAACAACCCATAACTCGCTTATTAGACCACTTAAAAATTTCAGATGCCACTTCTTCTCACTCTTATAATGATCTTAATAATTATATTGGAAAAGATGATCCAATTTAAATAAAAATAAAAAGGTGTACCATACAGCCTTAACTTACTTTCCAATCCGCGCCAAAAAACACATTATACAATAAAACCGTTGTAAAAGTAGAAAACCTAAAAAGAGAAATAACTGCAAGCCTATCCTTTCGCGTGCCTGAGTTGAATAGTAATAAAAACCAGGAAGTACATAGTTGCTAGTATAAATTCAATCCTTCGCCCAGGTGACTAGAAAATTTATCGTTGCAATTATCGTAACAATTACGTTATTTTTATTGTTATTGTCATTAGAAGTGTGTTGGAGAAGTGCGCTTCATATAACATGCAGGAACTTTGCTATATACAGTGGAATACAGCTACAAATATATATATATATAGAGTGTTCAAAAGTGAACCCATAGAAACTTTTTGTTTCAGTTTACCTGTATATAGTTCTAGCAGTAACTAACATAAGATATATGATACTTTCATTTGATGATCTTGAATGTAGGTTCATTGCTATATACATTTGTAATTGCTATATACAGCTACAAATACATTGAAGCATTTAAAATTGTATACACAGAAACATTTTTTTTCAATTTATCTCTAGGCCTATAATTATAGTTTTAGCAGTAAGAGTGATATTACAGAGTGAGTAATATATATGTGAACCCTTCAATAAATTGGAGACTGTTGTGGATATAATACTGTGACTCTCAGGAGAAGTTATTGGTCAAATACTCTACTTTTTGCCGTACAAATGATTTCAACCCCTCATAAGGGGGTGACTTAGGGGTTGTAGCTCGACTATTTCAAATGTAAACACCCATTGTGTGGTACATCATTCTAAAGGCCTTTTTGAAACAAGAAAGTTGGCATCGATAAAAATGTTCTATGATACTTGTATCCAAAATGGCGGCTGATTGAAATTTTAGTTTTTAAAGAAATAATTGATAAAGTTCAATCAGCCGCCATTTTGAATATAAGTATCATAGAACATTTTAATTGATGTCATCTTTCTCGTTTTGAAAAGACTTTTATAATTATGTATCACACAATGGGTATTTACATTCAAAATATTTGAGTTACAAACCTTCATTTCTATAAAAACTAAAACTTCAATCAGCCGCCATTTTTGATACAAGTATCATAGAACATTTTTATCGATGCCATCTTCCTTGTTTTAAAAATGATGTACCACACAATGAGTGTTTACATTTAGAATAGTCGAGTTACAACCCCTAAGTCACCCCTTATGAGGGGTTGAAATCCCTGTTGTATGTCAAAAGGCAGAGTATTTGACCAATAACTTATCCTGAGAGTCAAAGTATTATATCTACAACAGTCTCCAACTTATTGAAGGGTTCCCATACATATGACTTACTCTGTATAATACTTAACACTTTCTTCTGACGATCTTACATGCAGGAAAATTCCTAAATACAATGGAATACAACTACAAATACATATATGAAGCATTTGAAAGTGACCAACATAAACATTATTTTGTTTCGATGTACCTAAATATAGTTTTTAATGTAACAGAAGATTTATATAATACTTCCATTTCACTTTCTTACAACTATAAATAAAAATATAAATCTCAGTACCCTTTTAAATTATTAAGGGTACTGAGATTTATATTAAAAGTAGCCCTAAAGAAAAAAAGACAATGAGCTTTGCTATATACAGAGTGTCCCACCAAAGGTGTGACAGACTAAGATCATATATATTTTACATGGAATTTACAACAAAAATTTTTTTTTTTTCAACTGTATCGACTTCAGTTTCCGAGAAATATAGATTTTTCGATATCTTTGAAAAACGTCAGTAACTAGAAAACTTTCAAAATATTAATCTATAGATGTGGTTGTAAAGACGAAGACATTTTCGATACGATTCATTAAATTTAAATTTTTTTCTTTGACGTTTTTGAATTTTTTATGAGCGCCCACAGTGTTTGAAATTTGGCTACAAGCTGGACGAGTGTAGGCTACTTTTTTCAACTTTGAGCTCTTATAAAAAGTTCAAAAACGTCAAACAAATATAAAAATTATCTTAGTCTTATTGAAAATTTCTTCTTCCTCCCAACCATGTCCTTGGATTTAAAATCTTGACTGATAGTCTCCTAGTTTGTAAACGTTTTCAAAAATATCGAAAAATCTATATATTATCTCGAAAACTAAATTTCAATGTAAGATAATTGTAGTAAACAATGTAACATAATTTGTTGCAAATTTCATGTAGAATCTTTGGTCTTCTACACCTTTCGTGAGGCACTCTTTATAGTTGAGTACAGTGACATATATTTATTTCAAAAATATCGAAAAATCTATATATTATGTCGAAAACTAATTTCACTGTAAGATAATTGTAGTAAACAATGTAACATAATTTGTTGCAAATTTCATGTAGAATCTTTGGTCTTCTACACCTTTCGTGAGGCACTCTTTATAGTTGAGTACAGTGACATATATTTATTTATCTATTTTTCAGTTTATCAGTTTGACACTTTGTGAGACCGGTCTCCCCATGTATATATTATAGCCTACTCCTACTGTTTGACCCACACACTACTTATTACAATTTATCTGTATCTTCATATATCAGGAACATAAATAAATGGGAACATAAAATAGGAACATAGTAAATAGAAACATGAATCTTCTTTATCAGGAACATAAAATAGATAATACTTTCATCTGACGATCTTACATACAGGAAATTTGCTATATACAGCAAGATATACATGTCTAAATATTGCTAGAAGTGTCCCACAAACTTTTTGTTTCAATTTACCTGTATATAGTTTTAGCACTGAAGAGATAATGCCTCCATGATGTAAGAGATATTGTAGAATGTTCTACAAGCTTACGAGTCTGTGTGCCATAACAGATAACTAATTACGGCCAGGTACAGTTTTACTTTCACTGTCGTGGTTTTCATTTTAGTTTTGATTCATTTTCCTTTCACCAACAACTATTATGAGTTGTAGTTTAACAAGAAAGTAGTTTATGAAGCGAGGATGACGAATTGAAGTATCGGAAAGTGATTCGATTGGCCTGTAAAGTTGATGATTGAAAATAATCGGAAATTGTGATTTAATTATTTAAAAGATGGAAAGTGATTTAAAAATGAAAAGTAATTAAAATGGAAAGTGATTGAGAATTGGATGTAAAAATGATAATTATTATTAATCAAGTTTTTCTTCTCAATAATAATTGATAAGATTGGAAGATTGTAAGGTTGATTGATTGAACATTTTCGGAAATTAAGACTATAATATTGTCAAATAATAATTTATAATTATCAAGTACATCAAATAGTAACATTCTACTTTAAAACCAAACAAGAATAGGATCTAGGAGACCAGTTTTTGTTGACTTCGCATGAATTTCTTTAAAAATCTGAGCTTCAACCCTTTCTATAACTCAACTTTTCGTTATTCATGAACCGTGAATCATTCAAATACATAATAGATCAAATGTGTTTGAATTTATTCAGTCTGATAAATAGGGACATTTGTTGGTTATTTATGAGAATTGAAGAAATATAATACTGTACATTGTTTAGCCTACTAGAAGATCCATTGAATTGAATTCCATGCCTCTGACAATATTAATTTTAATAATAATATAACTAACTAACTATTGTTAATTATAACTCTGACAGAGATATTTTTCAATGATTTCATAGTTAAGATTGAATATTTTGTTAATTAATTATACTTTTACATTGTTAAAAGACGATCTGGCAACAGAGCAAAGCAAGAAAGAGATAGCGTTATCCGCTTTGTTCTGCCATACAGAAATTAGTACAAATTAATAGAAACTTGAAGTACCCTTTATTATTAAAAACTTTGAAATATTTTAACGACTAGTTTCGACCATAGGTCATTTTCAAGTTAAAATCAATTTAATTTAGTATATTTTAAAGTTTTTAATAATAAAGGGTACTACAAGTTTTTATATTGTTTTCATTAATTTGTTAAAATGTAGCCCATAAAAGTGAAGTGTTTTTAGAAATAAGTAATAATTAATTGAAAAACCAAATTATCTTATGAAATCTCCCACTCTTCATCATTTACAGGGATAAGTAACTAACTATGAGATTTTCCCCCTGTGAGGCATATCAACAAGAGTATAAATTGAGAAGGGTACTATTATTGAACTTTCAACTCTCTCAATTTCTTCCAAATGCTTTTTTAATATTCTCAAATAATGGAAACAACGTATGACCTTGATCAAGAATTTCAAATCAAATTCTCCATTTCCATGTCGAAAGTGCTGCTTTGTCAAATGATAGACAAGGAAAGCAACACCAATGTTAACCAAATACTGCCATTATCACGTGGACCTCACTATTAAAAGATGATACAAGGATGATAGACAAGGATAGCAGCACCAATGCTAATCAAATACTGACATTATAACGTGGACCACACTATAGGAAGATGATAGACAAGGATAGCAACACCAATGCTAATCAAATACTGCCATTATAACGTGGACCTCACTATAGAATAAAATAGAATGAATGTCATTGTTTTTCATAGAGAGCGAAGTTAGGGGGCAGTCGGCCCTCTCTTAGACTCAACTTGAGTGGATACATACAGAAACACAACATTGTGAGAAACAAGGGAAGATGTTACAAGGATGACAGCCAAGGATAGCAACACCAATGTTAATCGAATACTGTCATTATAACGTGGACCTCACTATAAAAAGATGATACAAGGATGATAGACAAGGATAGCAACTCCAATGCTAATCAAATACTGACATTATCACGTGGACCTCACTATAAAAAGATGATACACGGATGATAGACAAGGATAGCAGCACCAATGTTAATCAAATACTGCCATAGTTACGTAGACCTCACTGGATAGAAATGTTTGTGAACAGCCAACTGCTGACATTGTTTTATCCAGCTAATGAACCCGTATGACAGCGCATTTCCCATCCAGCATTCTGGTGAATGCTAGAGCTTGGAAGTCGGCCAAGAAACACTTGTAGCTAGAACAAGGGATGACATCCATCATTTGTGTCATAGAAGCTGGTATTTGTAGCTGAATAACTTATTGGGAGGGGTTTGGTGTCATCTTTCCAAAAACACCCGATTAATTTTTGGGAAGAAAAAAGGATTCCAAACTGTTGCAGGATTTTATTTTGCCCAAGAGTCGTATAGAATTTAAAGTTTGTTGCAAATTATAGTATCTCTGAAGCCAGTTTTTGTCGGGGCTTCCTCACATCATTCAGTGTTGTCGGATGGGCACGTTAAATGTTCGGTCCCGGCTGAAGTATGATAGTCGTGAGGCCCATTGACGGCTTAAATGATAAATTCTAACTTCCGTCGGGAACTCTCCACCAATAGAAGCCATACGAATATTATTATTATTCAATCATTTCATCACTTACAAAGTGAGCATTTTTTATTGCAACCTAAGTCGGCCTTTGGCAAGACATTGGTACATCTCTATTCTGTCAAATTCAAAAAGAATCTAATCATTGATACCGTGCTGAGTACAACCGCCTTTTGAATTCCATGTTTTGCACTCCCTGAGACACCAAGGCAACTGAGGTTCGCTGAAACCTTCTGCCTGATCACTCCAACAGTAGGGATAGTTGTAACTTTTTCCTGCTTCCTGACATCCCTGATCTCAGCAGGCAGGGGGAGAGATACTTGAATATTTTCTCTTAGTAATATTGTTCCAAGCTGTGGCAACATTGTATGCCAACATCAATCAAAATAGTCTCCCTGGCTGTCTTGTCCATGATGATAATGTCTGGCCGGTTGTGCACAACTGTCCTATCAGTCAGCACACAGCGATCCCAATACATCTTGTGTTTATCATTCTCAAGTACAGAAAGTGGCTTGTATAGTCAGTAAGGCAGTTTTTGATCCACTGGACCAAACTTCAGGGCAAGATCCTGGTGTAGGATCCCAGAAACAGAGTTGTGGCGCCTCAAGTAGTTTGTAGCTGCCATCAACTGACAAACTTATATATATAAACTGACAAACTTAATAATAATTTTTATTATTATTTAGAGACAACATTTTCTCAGTTAAAAGACTGATAGAGAAAAGAAGAGAGTTCAACCTTGAAACACATATAGCTTTTATTGATTTTGAAAAAGCATTCGATAGAGTGAATAGAAGTCTTATGTGGAGAATTCTGATTGAAAGAGGATATCCTTTACATCTTGTAAACGCAATAAGATCTGCTGTTCAATAAGAACAGCTGATGGTCAATCTTGAGGTTTCATCCAAATTACGTGTTTACAATACAGCATATAAGCAGCGTTTACATTGGTCAAGTTTTATCGAATACAGGCTTTTTAACGTTTGTGTTGAATGAGCGATTTTGAATACTTGAAGTCAAGTTTACTTGAACTCAATATTTCATAACCTCAAGAGTATATAATTATGAAGTAAAATATCTAATTAATAAATTTCAGAATTTTCTTCTCTATATCATACTCTCTTTTGAATCATATATTATTATATTATATTTTATTATATATATTATTATATTATATTTTATTTAGTTGTGTTATACATTCTTCATTGACTCACAACTGTTTCTATCTCTATTCTCCAATTTGTAGGTTAGATTGTAACTTCAAGATTAGAGTTGAATACAATAGTCAAAGTTTTAAACATCTACTTGAATCAACAAAACTTGAAGAAGGGTCTACATTGGTATAGTTGACTCAAGTTTCTGTTCTTGTAAACTTGACTTCAAGTTTGCGAAATACAAGTTTGCAACTACAAGACTTAGGCCCGGTTGCACAACAGCCGGTTAAATTTCAACCGTGATTAATTCCACGAGAACCAATCAGAGAATGCGTTTTTGAAGAGACGGCTTCTCTGATTGGTTCTCGTGGAATTAATCACGGTTAAAACTTAACCGGCTGTTGTGCAACCTGCACTCAACCTATTTCGGACTATGTGTAACCTTATCTAAATTTGGGAGAGGAATAGCAAAAGGTTGCCTTATTTTTCTCTCCCTATCATTTTGATGATGTACTAATGTTATGAATCAATAATGAAACTTGATGATATAATATAATTGAATTTGGATATTTATCTCAACAGCATCGGTATTTTTATTAGTATTAGCTATAGGTTTTTGGGCAGAACAAGATTGAATTATTCTTCCAAAATTTGAACAAAATATTAGTGAAGTATTAATTCCAAATAACAAAAACAGTTTTATCAATGAATCTACAAGTCATGAATTTGCTCCACTTTATGTTGTTAATTGTTTGTTAAAAGTTACAAGTCTGAAAAGAGATGATTCACATAGTTTTCTTTAAGTTTTACTCACAATGGAAAAACGCCTATCTGTATCAAAGTAATATGTAGCAAAGTATTCCGTCATCATGGAAATAAACCGGAAAAATATATTCACCCACACGAATACATTGTTATGTATCGACCCATATTGGGAAAAGTCGTCCAATGCTGCCTGCACTGTATGAATAATTCAGAATATTCTAGAAGGAAAAACTTGGAGTAAAGCTTATTATACGGTATCGTTTAACTTCGACAATTTTCCATCTTTTGTTCGGCCTCTCTCTTTTTGTTTCTCCACGTCTATTGTCATGCAGATGAAAACGTGTTTTCTTCATTTTCTTTTCCACTTTTATCTTGTAACTAATTTTCTTTCTCATCTCACACCCCAGCTAATTTTCTTCGCCTTCTAACTAGATAACAAGCGAAAACTTGTTTCAGAAAATGGAACTCGTCAAAAATAATTATTTTGTCTCGTACGTTTTTTGTTACAATGAGAGGTGATTGTTTAATTGAAGGTGTCTTGAAAACAGTCTTTTCAAATGTTGCTACTAAAGGTATATTTTCTGAAATGGAAAGATGGTGAAATATTCAATTTGTTATGAAGGATTACCATTTTATTGAAATAAAACTAAGGCCCGTTGCACAAAAGCCGGTTAAATTTTAACCGTGATTAATTCCAAGATGATCAATCAGAGAAGGTATTTTAAGAAGACTGTTTCTTTGATTGGTTCTCGTGGAATTAACCACGGTTAAAATTTAACCGGCTTTTTTGCAACCGGCACTAATATATAAAACCTTCTATCTTTGTGTTACTTCCATTTCAATGGTGGAATATGTTTTTGATCTCGAATTTATTATGGTTGGAGAACTCATCAATAATATTATTTTTCAGGTTTTAAAATAGATGATATTTTTATTGAAGGAAATCACAGATTACAATAGTTGATATTTTCATCTTGATATAAATAATTATTGTATTCCATTATCAAGTAATGTTTGTTACTTGAATACACTTTTCGAAAAGATTCCATACCATATATTTAGGCTTTGTTGCACAGATGTCTGTTTAATTTTAATGCTGATTTAATGCAACGAGAACCAATAAGAGAAGATTGATCCTCAATTGAACCTTCTCTGATTGGTTCTCGTGGCATCTAATTATGATTAAAATTCAACAGACTTTTGTGCAACCCGGACTTTGAGATGTAAAAGTATAAGACGAATAGAAAAATGAGTAAGAGTCGATCAGCCTACTTCAAATAAGCATCTCTATCTTCTTTTATGTTCGTGTTTTTTGAAGGGACGGATTCAAAGATCCAAAGGTTCAAAGAACCTCCTCTATCTTTGGTTTTTATTTTCCTAATTTCATCAATTTTGATTGATTTCATTTAATTTTATTTATTACTTTACATTATTTATGATTTATTTTTTTAATAAAATTTCATTTAATTTTCAATTCATTTAATTTTTAATTTTATTTTTTTTAATTTTTATTATTTTTTTATGTTTTACTCTAGATCCCGCCGTTCTTCCACAGACGTCGGACGTACTTCTGATCAAATCCCTTGGGTCAGGTAACGTAACTCGTTTCTTTATTTTCATTTCGTTCTCTCTGCGAATTTATTTAATCTTAATTTTATTTAGTTCTAATTTTTATCATTCATTTTAACCCCATACTATTCTTCCTTTCACTCTAATTGACTCTCTCTATTCGTTCAAACGCAAATATTAGTATGAGCTTTACCTACCACTAGCATTGATTGAATGTACAGTATAATAATATTATTATTTAACGAAAATCCAGATTAAATGCTGTAAACCACCCCGAAGACTTCTGCTACTGCAAACATTGTCTCCAGCAGAAGTCTTCGGGGTGATTTACAGCATTTAATTAGGATTTTCGTTAAATAATAATTACGCATTAATTAGCATTTGAATAAATGCAATCTCTATTATTAATTTCATCTGTAGATCTGTAGATTGATTGAATTGCAAGCATTGATATGTTATATTGACAACAAATGCTGTCATTTTAACCTGAATCTCACTTACTAGAAGACGAAATGAGGAAAGTGCAACAAATGTGTCAGTATCATTTACATTGTAATGAAGTTGACCAAGGTCAAAAATTCACTGACAGCTCTCCTATATCTATGTAGTTGGCATATATTATATACTCCACATTTATAAACTCTTCCTACATAAATAGAGGACTTCAATGAGTTAATAATCTGATAGCTATAAAATGAATCGATGTATACCTACTGTGATATATCTATTTATTCGGGATATATTATATACTCCACATTTATAATTTCTTCCTACATGAATAGAGGACTTGAATGAGTTAATCTGATAGCTATAATATAAAGAGATGTGTATTCATATACTACCTATATCTATTCTATCTATAGTGTCTATATTGTAGGTGGTTGAAAGAGTATACCTGCTGTATTATATCTATTTATTCGGCATATATTATATACTCCACATTTATAAACTCTTCCTATATAAATATAGGACTTGAATGAGTTAATCTGATAGCTATAATATAAATAGATATTCATATACTACTGAATCTACATATCTACTCTATCTATAGTATCTATATTGTAGGTGGTTGAAAGAGTATACCTACTGTATTATATCTATTTATTCGGCATATATTATATACTCCACATTTATAAACTCTTCCTCTATAAATATAGAACTTGAATGAGTTAATCTGATAGCTATAATATAAATAGATATTCATATACTACTGAATCTACATATCTACTCTATCTATAGTATCTATATTGTAGGTGGTTGAAAGAGTATAATACCTACTGTAATATATTTATTTGGCATATATTATATACTCCACATTTATAAACTCTTCCTATATAAATATAGCACATAAATGAATTAATCTGATAGCTATAATATAAATATATGTCTATTCATATACTATCTATATATATTCTATCTATACTGTAGGTGGATGAAAGAGCTGATCAACACCTACGATATAAATATATGTGTATAAGCTATGTATATTATATACTAAACCTTTGTAACTGCAAAACTAGAGTTGATATCTCAGCAGGAGGTTCTTAATATAATTTGCAGGAGGTTGTCCTTCAAAATATTGCTCTATTATAATGAGCTGGCTCACTTCCAGCAAGCTGTCTGTCTGCATTTGTGTCTGAGATCTGTCAAGTCAATGGCCTGTGTTATGATGCTATGTTTCTAATATTATTACTCTTGTATTCTTGTATTCTCACCAATATCCATTTCTTATTTTTGGCAACTTCTCTGTATTCCTTTTATCGCATCTCCTTGACTGTCTTCCATTTCTTTTCATGATGATTTCAGTATTTTTGATTTTCTGAAATATGTCTCAATGATATTATTCTCTTCTTTCAATATAGCAATAAATGTGGGAGAGAGCAACAGGCTCAGCCCAAAACGGTTCTTCTCACAAATTTCATAAACAGTAACATTTCCAAAAGTATAGGTTACATATTTTTGACTTTCAAGAATTTTCGATAATGCTCTGTCCAAAAATGTTAATAATTATCATGCACTATCATTATTCAATTATCATCATTTTTCTGTATCTGTCTTCTTTTCTCATCTCTCTCAAGTTTAAGGTTTCAAGTTTTAAAATTCATCATCATCTTCTTTCCAGGGATTAGGTTTATTAATTAACCTGTAATTATCCCATTTCTTTCTTGGCCTCCCTACATCTCTTTTTCCAGTAGGTTTATAGTTTTGGACTTCAAGGGGCATACTTCCACGTGGCATTCTACAAATCATACTTGTTATTATTTATCTACTTCTATTTACAAATTATCTACTTTTCATTGTCTCTTTCTCGTCTCTCTTATCCTCATCATCTCTTCCCCTCGGCAATATTTTATTTCAGATGATGGAATTCAAATTTGTTCCTTGTACAATTGTATACATACAGTCACATAACATACACTATATAGTATATTTCGCACCTACAGCAGAAAATGAGATTTTTCCGGCTCGAAATCGGTTTTCAAGTCCGAGGCCGTAGGCCGAGGACTAGAAAAGATTGAGAGCCGGAAAAACATTTTTGCCCGTGGTGCAAACGCTATTTTTCGCCACACACAAAAATAAACTATATATTTATGAGAATAGTTGTTTACTAAGCACTTCCAAAAGCAGAAGTGGAAGGTGATAGCTCTAAGGTAATCTGAATATCAGGAAATTGTCCAAGTATTTTTATTTTTTATTCTGATTTGTCTAAATAACCTAAAAGATGATGTTCAATTATGTGGGAGGTTGACTTTATACTTTTTTATTCTTTCAAATGACAATAAGATGATATTATTATAAATGTTTTAATTATTGAATAATGAACACAAATAATGAAAAGTTTTTTGATCAGCTGTTTTTTGATCACATGTTAGCGGTTCCATGTTAGCGGCTGGAAAGGGTATTCTTTCCGGCCTAGGCCGGAAAGAAACCTGTTCTGACGTCAGACGAGAGTCGTCTGCAAACAATGTCTTTCAGATCTACGTAGGGACTGGAAAACAGTTGCTTTCTGTGCAGTGTGGCGAAAAAAATTATGAATAGTAAGAAAGAGCTTGAAGCTTACAAGACTAATGTCTGATCGTGATAATAATAATATTGTAATCCATTAAATTTTATTAATTTGTATTATTTTTCTAATTTTTCAGGAGTAAAAGTCGCAGCGTAGATCACGGATTTGTGGCCCCCTTTGATTTGGATTCACTTCGTAACAAAATCGAAGGACGCATTGAATCCATCGACCGACTCAACAAAGGTGAGCTCTAAATAGAATTCAGTTTCAGATTCCAATCAATTTTTCCAATTTCTCTCTCTTCATCCTATACCTTTATGCCTGCTATTATCTCAATTATTTATTGATTCATACAATAAGTACATCAACAAAATGATAGGGAGAGAAAAAATAAGGTAACCTTGTGCTATTCCCCTCCCAAATTTAGATAAGGTTACACATAGTCCGAGATAGGTTAAGTCTTGTAGTTGTTATCCACTCATCAACAATCTCAAATCATAATATACTAATAGCTGGTAGTTTGCTTAGTTGCTTAGCAATCGAACTATACTTTTTCCCAAGCCACTTTCATTAAAACAGTCCTTGATTATTGTTCTTGATTGGCGAAATAAAGACGCTACATTGTTTTTTCGGAAGGTTTGGGTTAGATTACCAACTGATCTCAAAAGATTGAAAGCCCTATAAAATAATGGATTTTGGTATTTATCAGCACATATTTCACGAGAGGCAAGTGATAATGTCCCCCGAAGGAGCTACAAAATGTTGTAGGGATAGCTCCAGCTTCCAGCTTGAGATATATCTTATAACACAAGATAAACAAGCGATGTTGGTGGGGGATATAGTGCACAAGATATTACTGTTTATAGCATGTGCAGCCCATACCTACTATATCTTTGTATGTACAAATATATACACACTGATATAGGATCTAAAGGCTATATCTAATATCGGGGGACCGAGCTTCGCTTTGGAGTGTAAAAGCATAGAAAATTTGTAACGAAAGATTGAATTTATAGTTAATATTCATTTATTATTTTTTCAGTCGCACAATTATTTTTACAGTTATATGAGGAGGCACAAAATGCTTATGCCAAAAAATGTCCCTTTTCAAATTTATACTACAGTCCAAATCAATATCTAGGTTGAGCTACTATCACTATGTACTATTCTAGCATCTAGTTACTATTTTGGACTTTTTGAAGTGAACATGTCTTCTAAAAAAAGAAAAACAAAGAAAATAAGTTTCTCTTGCTGAATTTTTCTTCTAGTGAGATCAGCTGGATGATCCCACACACATGCACTCGTTCACTCTCTTCCATTACGGTATCGACAGAATGATGACAAAATTTCCAGCTGTTTTTCCAAGGATGAATAATAATTATCCTTTTAGTGTCTTTCAGCGAGTTTTCCCAGGTATGGGACCAAGTGCAATCGAATCTTTATATTATAAACCTACAATGTTCTGAATTTCGTGAGGATCGTTAGAGCAGTTTTCGAGATCCGGTGAAATACAAACATCTAAACATATAAACAGAAATTGCTCGTTTAATAGTATAGGATTTATCACTAGTAATATGGGAACTATATACCTGTATATCACATACACACATTCATATCATCCATATAATGTTTAGTTATTACTTTATTTACAGTTTATTTATCAATATATTTACTGCTAAAGAAAACTGTTAGATGATGTTAGGATGTGTTGAAAACCAGCAATATGAAATATGGCGATTTCATTGGTGGGTAAATAGGGTTTGATAGGAAATACTGGAGCTTGGGGATTTGACGGTGGTTTTGGTCGACACAGAATTTTATCTCGTGAAACTGCAGTTTCGAATATACCCTGGGGGTGTGTTTTACAGGGCATGATTCATACGTGTTTGTGTATAGTGAGGTCCACGTTATAGTGGCAGTATTTGATTAACATTGGTGTTGCTATCCTTGTCTATCATTTCACAAAGCAGATAGCTTTATCCTTTTCCAGCTCTGCAGCATTGCCAGATCGATTTTAACAGAGTTGAAATTGTAATTAATCAACAAAACATTTATTCTCAATTATAAAAAATGTATTATTAAATCATTTGAAAATATATTTTCTTTACAAATAAAATAGAATTGATTATCTTAAACAAGAATAAACAGACAATATTACAGTATCAGCTATTCTCCATGGAAGGCAGTGGCAAGGCAGAGAATCGGCAACGCTGTTCTCCTTCACTGCCATTATAACGTGGAGGTGGACCTCTCTACAGTTTGGTTTTAGGGAGAGACTAATCAGCTCTAAGTTGCGTCGACCATGAGGTCCACGTTATAATGGCAGTGAAGAAAGATAGGAGAAAAACGTTGCCGAACCTCTCTGTCTTGAAATGCCTTCTATAGACGGTAGGTGATACAGGTTTATTGATGTAATATCAACTGTTCATTCTCGTTTATAATAATCAATTAATTACTATTTTATTAAGCAATAAATTATATATTTTTAATAATTTCATAATGAATTTACATATAATTGAGATGAAATATTTTGTGAATTAATTACTAGTAGTTCTGTGAACAGTAGACCTTACGCAATATTCTCATCCAGAAGTACCTGATTGAAACTATAGACCTTATGGAAATACAGCAACAGACTGGCTTCTCCACACATCTGTGTAATCACTTGTCAGCTGATTTATGATGAATTATTCTACAGTTTGGGGCCTGTTTCATAAAAATTTAGAAGTCCTGTAATACAGGAACAGCTGATTTTATCGGCTATATTGAGCATGTAATTGGAATGGTGATTTTCCTGTATTACAGGACTTGTAACTTTTATGAAACAGGCCCCTGATTTTTACTTTAATATTGGCGTATGAAGGAGGCTCCTTGTTCCTTTTATATTATCCTTGAAATGCAAAATTTCCACAAACCTCTGTATATACGTCGACGCACAATTAAAAAAGGAACATACCTGTCAAATTTCATGAAAATCTATTACCGCGTTTCGCCGTAAATGCGCAACATATAAATAAACATTTAAACATTAAGAGAAATGCCAAACCGTCGACTTGAATCTTAGACCTCACTTCGCTCGGTCAATTGATTCTTCATTGTTAGAAGACGATCTGGCAACAGAGCAGAGCGAGAAAGAGATAGCTTTGTTGAATGATAGACAAGGATAGCAATACCATTGATTGCTAATCAAACACTGCCATTACAACGTGGACCTCACTATACAGTCACTGATGGCACAGTATTTTTTACAGTAAACTATGTACAGTACTGCAGTTTCAGATAGACAATATTCTTTTTTTGTATTTAGCACTTCTTGTCCACATAGTTCCCCGTTCCGCCGCTAGATCGCTCAGCCTGTCCCACTCTGTCAGCTTTGGCGAAATCAGCTGAGCAGCGCGCGCCCCTGGGCATACGCGTGCGAAAGTGTGCTTTGGAATAAGCCTCAAACGTTCGTCCCTTATTGATTTGTTGATAAAATGGTCATGCTAACTTAGCGGTCCTATCTTTTTGTATCGCGATTCGGAAATAACATCTAAATAAACCTGAAATCTACTAAAAATCGAGGTGCTTTGAGTTTTGGTGCGGAATTTATTGAAAATAACCTAGGTGGACAGTCAGGGGTGAACTACCCCTGGTTCAGGGGGCAGTCCTAAGCCCCCGCTGGAGACCCTGGAGTTCTGACATGTAAGTAACTACTGTACACACTTTACATGTTGTATGACGGATTACATATGCGTGACATACCGCACAGTCAACATAAGCATGCTGCATTTCAACCATGTCGCTAGACGCAGCCTTGTGCTCAGTATTGATTATACAATTCGTCAGCTGTTTGTACTCTCGTTTTTTTCTGAAGTCGATAATTGTTTTCAATGTCATGCAGTAGTTGCGAACGAAGGATGAAAAAGGAGAAAGTAATAATTCTATAATAAAAAGTAATTAATAATTTATATTAAACGAAAATCCAAATTAAATGCTGTAATCCACCCGAAGACTTCTGCTACTGCAAATACTGACAACAGGGTAAACAGCTAGATGGAATTTCGTTTAATATAAATTATTAATTCATTAGCATTTGAATAATTATTGCAATATCTCAGACATTTCCATCTGTAGAAAGTAATTCTTTATAGTAAACTTTGGGGTTCATAAGAACGTTTACTGGATCTCTTTTATTGGAGAGAAAAATTCATCAGAAAATTTTGAAATTGAAGATTATGCGTAGTTGATTGTTGCGTAGAAAATTTGGGTTCTACCTTTCTTGATGATCACTTTCCGATAATTTGATGCCTTTTTTGAAGTTTCCATCAATTCTTCGGGTGTTTTCCCTTGAAATATTTGGTCTTTCCCATCAAAACTTATGTGTTTCTCCATCAAATCGGTAGTGGTTTTTCACCTTCAAAAAATTTATGCTTTTCCATTGAACGAATATAGATTATAATGTACAAGTTTCTAATGGTAGGAATTAGGGAGGTTTCTCGTCAATTAGTTTCCCTATAAACCTGATAGCTTTTTCCTGTAATTTTCCACGTCAAGGGAAGTTCTTGGAACAGTGTTTTCAGCAAGTGATGCGTAGATTGTTTCTATTAAGAGGAATTAATAGGCCTTTAATTGATTTCCACAGAGACTCATCTACGGATAATAGGGATGGAATTCGTATAGCTTAATTCTGCCAAATGATAATGGATTTTCCAATTAGATAAATATCAATGGCACGCTGAGCGCTTCATGAAAGTGTGATTCAATCGAGAATAATTCCCATATAATTTCCATTTAATGGAATAATTGAATAAATTGTCCATAATTTGGGATAAACTACGTTGTAGCAAAGATTCTTATTCATGTATATATTTATCTAAGCAAAAAACAAGAAGAATTATTTTTAATAAAGAAGGAAAGATGTTCTCTACTCCGCGGTTCTAGTAAACTGATTGCATTAACGACAATTAACCTAATGACAATCAACCTCCATCTCTATTCATTGAATGAGGAGGAGATTGTAAACTTTGTCAGTCTCTTTGATCGGCCATCTTGAGATAACTGTAAATATTTGAACTTTAGTGTTTTATTAATCGACAATGTCTATCCAGTTTATACTACACTGGTCACAGACGGAAGAAAAATTGGATTGAATTGACAAAGTCATTAAATTGAATCGACAATCAAAGAAAGCTTATTAGAATCTGTATATTTGAAAAATGCTTCAGTAGCTTGTCATCTGTGTTGCCTGTGAAACAGGAGGCAACCCGTATTGTATTGTATTGAGTATGTCTTCCACCAAAGAGATACAAAATAATTTTTTATTACATTTCATGAAAATATGAATGACAAACGATAATTGAGAATCAATAACGACCCGTAAACCTGGAACTCAAAAAAGAATTCAATCGGTTATTGATTTATCCATTAGTAGGGGGTGACCTGAATTTTCAAGGCAAATTTGTATACCGCTCCAAGGTTCATGGGAATTTTAACTGTGAAACATTTTATTCCTTACAATATTATTTCTAAATACTAACATAGAGAAACAATAGCGTGAGTAGATATTCCATGGTATAGGGCGTTTATGTCGCAACTTTTACTGTTATCTCAAGCCGATTACTGTTGATTATTGTCGAATTTTACTGTTTTGTTGGGGTGAGAGTGTATGAACGGTACAATATGAGAGACTACCAGTGACACACAGCTTTACGGGAAAGAATTACATGAACTAGCGGCTTGAGATAACAGTAAATGTTGCGACATAAACGCCCTATATCATGGGATATCTACTCACGCTATTGTTCCTCTAAGATACTAAGCTCTACATCTCAAAGATGAGCATAAACTATTGATTAAATTACTCTCGAGGGATTGAGAGACTCTATAATCCATTCATTCTCATGATCTCAGCAGGATAATAATTATCCGTTTATCAGAGATTGACAATGGTGTAACAACCGAAACCGGTCTTTCTAACCATCAATAAATCTGTGGTTTTTGACAATTTCTTAGTATTTTCATTTAATGAGGATAATAATTATTGGGAAATCGGGAGTTATATTCAGAAATGTTATGAGGTGTTTTGGTACAATAACCCAGTAACTGGCGTCACCTACTTGCAGAATTGATAACTACATTAGAAGGCATTCCAATCCACCAATCAGAAGAGAGTATGGGTAGCTGGGAGGCGTGGCTTGCTGTTGTTGGTCCGTTATTCTTACGAGATTTTGGGATTCTCTATCATCCTCGCTCTCTTCTACACACTCTCTCTTCAACTCACTCTCTTTCGCTCTCACACACTCACTCTCTCTCACTCTTTCTCGCTCACACACACCCACACACACTCTCAGTCTCTCTCTCTCTCTCTCTCTCTCTCTCTCTTCAAGTAGAGAGTTGAGGGAAGATATTCTCAAGTATCATTTCCCAAGAATTGACCATGCAGATTAACCAATAAAGTTCCATCGATACATATTATACTATACTCGTGATTTAATGACTATATTAATAGTTTTTGATTTGAAAAGCAGTACAATGAGCATGAGCGAGCTCTCCAACCCATGTGCTCACTAGTTATGAGTTGTATTGTATTATATTATATTTTATGCATAATATAATATCCTCCTAAGACCACTCTGACCGCTGACCTATCTCTGGTCTCTGTGTCCTTCGACTTTTTTAAATTTTCAAAACAATCAAAATAATTCTTCAAAAAAATTAATCATATAATATACAGGAAGGCTAACCATTTTTTCGCGTTAATAGCATCAATAATTAAATAATACCTATTGATATATACTTTTATATATAAAGTAAAACTTTTTCTCACTTGTACCATGGAGAAAAAATAGCATATGATGATATCCCATGTTCCAATTTTCAATGTTAACTCAAGCCGATAGTCCTAGTAGTTGATTTTTGTGAAGCTATGTGACGCTGGTAGTCTCTTATACTGTGCCGCTCTTACACTCTCATCCCAACTAAATAATAATAGACAGTGATCGTCTCAAGTTTTAAGTAGAAAGAATATTGGCTTGAAATTGGGAATAATAAACTGCCTATATCATGGGATATCTTCTTATGCTAGCTTCTTTATAGTAATACTTACTCCAGTATTTACTGAATTGAACCAAATACAGTATATATCAATGTACCTAGAATACATTCTAGGTACCTTGGTATATACCCAGAATACATTCTAGGTATTTGTATTCTAGGTACCTTGGTATATAATATTATGCTCTGGTTTCCTTCTTTTCTGATATTTTGTTATTCGAATCAGATGTTGACTGTGTCTTATGCAATCTGGCATCAATTTCAGAGACCCAAGGTAGGCTAATATGGTTCCACAATATGAATTACAACAAGATTTGTAAGAAAAAGCATTGAAAAAACTGTAGGTAACTGAATAAGTCGCAGTTCTTTGTACACGAGACGGTGGCAATAAATTTTTTATCGATTCCAGTTTTGAAACGAGGTCATTAAAACTGCATCGCTACACCTCTATCACACGAATCGGCCTTTTTTCAAGTTATTAACCGTTACTGACTCGTGTGAGAATCATTGATATTTTGAAATAAAATCGGAAAATATTGTGTCTTGCCTTATCTCGATAATCTAGTGTTACTAGATCCAAATTACTTTTATTCATTTCTACTCATTTCAAAGCTATTAACCTTTTACAGACTCGTGTGAGAATCAATAATATTTTGAAATAAAATTGTAAAATTTTGTGTATTGCCTTATTTCGATAATCTAGTGTCTTGTCCAGTTCATACTAATGTTTCTTTTCGATGCTCATTTTTTATCCAAATCAAATTACTTTGATTCATATCGTCTTATTTTCAAGTTGTCAACCGTTACAGACTCATATATTATGAGAATCATTGATATTTTGAAATAAAATCGGAAAATATTGTGTCTTATCTTATCTTGATGATCTAGTGTCTTGTCCAGTTCAAGCTAATCTTACATTTCAATGCTCATTTTTAAAAATTAAAATTACTTTTATTCATTTCACTTATCTTCAAATAATTAACCGTTGCACATACTCGTATAATAAGAATTATTAATAATCTATATTACAATAAAGGAAAGAACTGGCTTATACACGTATGGGATAGGAAATTCACGAATGACGCATCATCACGTCTGAGCTACTGGACTGATTAATTTGAAATTTTGCATACATAGATTCTTAATATACCGAGGATGGTTGTTGCCCTATTTGAAATTCTCCAAGACTTCAGTAGGTCAAGTTTTTTATTAGAGCCTTGCGGAGCAGGGGTAACCTGCTATAGTGAGGTCCTCGTTATAATGACAGTGGATAAAGATAGAAGAATAGCGATGCCGATTCTCTGCATTAATTAATTATATTTCTACACTGTCAAAAACATAATTGGCATCGTTGTGGACCTAGAAAAAGATAGTATCACCTGCTTTGTCGAATGATTGACAAGGATAGCAAAACCAAAGTTGATCAAATACTGTCATTATAACGTGGACCTCACTATAGTCTCAAATATACCGAATCTAAAGTCGTTTTCAAGAGTCAAAATGAATTATTACAAACTAAACAAAATAGAATAAAAAGTAACTTTATTGTAAGATGGTTTATTTCTTATGGTAAGTTGATACTGATAAGACATTGTGGGAGGTGAAAAAGAATATACGGGAATATAGGCTAGGGACGGAAGATTTTCAAAGCTTATGGGCCGAAGTGTATCAATAATAAATTATCTTGGAATCTGGATTTTTATAGTAGTTCTTGCATGGGTCTCCTGGAAATTCAAGTTTTTATGTATATTGTTATTTTGTCAACTGTGTACATAAACATATTGAAACTAAATTAGGAAATTGAAGAAGTTTTGGGCAATAGCCCTGTTTTTTTTTCTATTCCGATCGTTATTGTTTTTGCTAACCTAATAAATAAAATAAGTATTATTATAACTACTATCCAGACACCCCAAGAATTTCTTCAATGTCCTTCTATCGATTGATGTTGATTATTGTAATAGATTGAAACCGTTCCGAGAGATCAATAAGAGAAAAGTGTTGCTATGTTGTTATTGCATGATAGAGGATTTTCCCAGGCTGGCATGTGAATGAGGAGGAGGAGGAGGAGGAGAAGTAGTAGGAGAAGGAGGAGGACTAGGAGACAGCAGACATGTAATTGCTGACTAGGTGGAGGAGGAGGAGCAGGAAGTGAAGGAGGAGGAGGAGGAGGAGGAGGAGGAGTAGTGGAGAAGAAGAAGGTAGAAGAGGAGGAGAAGGAGGATGAAACGGAGGAAAAGGAGACAGCAGACATGTAATTGCTTGCTATGAGGAGGGGTGATTGAGGAGTGATGATTGAGGAATGAGGAGGAGGAGGAGTAGGAGTAGGAGGAGGAGGAGTAGGAGGAGGAAGGTAGAAACATTGAGGTTGAAGTTTGATTGAGCTTGGAGAGACAGAGACAGTGCTCGTATCACCACCTCCACTGAGACCTCTGTAATCTCTCTTATTCTGGGTCCTCGACCTAGTTATTTATTAGTGCTTTTACTCCTGTTTCACTATCCTTCTTTTCCTTGTTCTTACTTTTTGATCCTCTTCCATTGTCCGTCGACATCAGCATCGTCTCTTTCTCATTTAATCCTTTCGCATTGTATAGTGAAGTCCACATTATAACGACAGTATTTGATTAACAGTGGTGTTTCTATCTATGTCTATCATTTAACAAAGCAAATAGCGCCATCCTTTTCTAGCTCCGCAATATTGCCAGAACGTTTTTCAAGAATGTAGGAACATAATTAATCATTGAAATGTTCAAATGAACAGGTATCAGCTATCCTCTATAGAAGGCAGTGACAAGGCAGAGAATCGGCAAGGCTGTTCTCCTATCTCTCTCCATCCTATTATAAAGTGGACCTCACTATATCTACATCCACATCTAGTACAGTATTCTTCTTCTTCTTCTTCTTCTTCTTCTTCTTCTTCTTCTTCTTCTTCTTCGCAAGAAATATTGAATTCATTAAATCAATTAATAGCATTGACAACTGTCTAAATCCAAGCAAGAAAAAGCAAGTAAAATCATGAAAAATTAACTAAATACATAAAAATGTAACTAAGAATACCTAGAGAAAGATAAATGGAAGAAATAGTATAGGATTTGATTCAGTGGGATACACAGCATATTATTATAAATGAATTTGAAAAGAGAAGGATGTAGCTATCTGCTTTGTCAAATGACAGACAAGTATAGCAAACCAGGATAATTTGGGGTAACCAATCTCACTAGACTAGGTGTCAAATCTGCAATCACAGTAGAAATCAATCTGAAAAAACGTATAAGCGTTTTACTAAACGTATCCACTCCAAATAGGGCTCTATTATATATCCAATAAAATAAAATAAATAAATGTTTATTTCCCAAAAAAAAACTAAAACTACAACATCAATTAAACAAAACATTAGATAAATTATTACAATATTACATACAATAGTTAGTTACAAAAAATTCTTATACTGTGTCCTCTGCTTGTTTAGTTTTTTCTGTGTGGGAATTGACCTACTCCACTATGGCGTACCATGTTCCAGAGTAGGTTTTGTTAGTATTTTTGTGCGTATTATTAATTAGTTAGTGTTTAGTAAGTTATTAGGTGGTTAGTTGTTATTTGAAATAATGTTTTCTATGTTCTGTCTTCCTTTGCTCATCAACCAATTGTGTACTATTGTTTTGAACTTTCTAGGATGATTAATCTGTTTAAAGTTTGCAGGAAGTAGATTGAAAAATTTTGGTGCTAAATGATTGAAATGTCTCTGGTATAGTGCCTTCCTTGCAACACTGGTGATGAGAAGATTCCTGTATCTGGTGTTGTGTTGTGGTTTCTGGTTTGAAATGTTGTTAGGTTCTTGTGTAATCTGCATAGTATATTATACATGGTTTAATAGGGTTCTATATCCAATCAAAGGTTCTATTCTATTCTCTATTGAATAGCAATTAATCTTGTAAATCTTTCAACATCTCAACTAAGAGCTTTATGCATCCTATTAACTCAACTCATCAACTATAACACCGTATTTTAGGGTTCCTATGAATGGCCACTTTAAGTGGCCCCCTACGTCATAGACAGTATTTCACCAAATAAGGCTTCAGGTATTAACACAGTCGTTACACTAAGACCAAGCTTAAGGTTCCAACGTTATGAATGAGTGCTGATTTGATTCAACTCCCCAAAAACGAGTATCACTGCAATATTTACGTACAATAAACTTATTCTTCTCACAATAGACGCTGGAATCATCTCTCTCTCTCTCTCTCTCTCTCTCTCTCTCTCTCTCTCACACACACATACTATTATTAATTTGTACTATAGTTATTATATTACAAATTGCTTTTTCATATCATATACATTTCAATAATTATTTTCTTAGTCTATATCATGTAAATTCATCTATAATTTTGCTGTATTGTAAGCTATTGTATATAAGTGTATAAGACAGTATATATTGTAATCTACATAAATAAAGTACTCAATCAATCAATCAATCTCTCTCTACAATGGATGTTTCTCTATAGTGAGGTCCACGTTCTAAAATCAATGCAAATTAAAGGACAACAGTTGTCAATTTTTTGTTACTACCACCTTCTATAATAGATAATTATGATTCAAGTCAGCATGGTATCATTGACCGAGCGAAGTGAGGTCTAAGATTCAAGTCGACGGTTTGGCATTTCTCTTAATGTTTATATGTTGCGCATTTACGGCGAAATGCAGCAATAGATTTTCATGAAATTTGACAGGTATGTTCCTTTTTTAATTGCGCGTCGACGTATGTACAAGGTTTTGGAAATCTTGCATTTCAAGGATAGTATAAAAGGAAAAAGGAGCCTCCTTCAAACGCCAATATTAGAGTAAAAATCAGACTATAGAATTATTCATCATAAATCAGCTGACAAGTGATTACACAGATGTGTGGAGAAGTCAGTCTATTGCTGTATTTCCATAAGGTCTATAGTTTCAATCAGGTACTTGTGGATGAGAATACTGCGTGAGGTCTACTGTTCACAGAACTACAAGATACAAGTTATAAAAACAATGATTGAACAACATGGTTGCCAGTCTTCTGTTACCAGTGCCACAACCTTCTATTATAGATAGCTGTAATTCAAGTCATCCCTGCATTTCTGAAATCTGATATAATTTATTAATTGTTGTTAATAATGACCAATAATTATATATCAAATATATTTTATTAAACAATAAAATATCATATCTATCCATGATTTAATAATATATCTTCGTAATCGAGATTGAATCAATACTAATAAGAATAATTCTTATAGATTAAAAAAATTACAAACTCATTTTTTGGATTACTTATTTATTCATTCATTTGAATACAATAACAAAATAATCATATAGTTATGACTAGGAGAGAGGAACAGGCTATGCCTTAAACTATTCATTGAACAATAAAATATCATAAATATATTCATGCTTTAATAACAAATCTTCAAGAAATTAATCGACATTAAATCTATACTTATAAGAATAATTCTCATAGATTAAAAAATTACAAGCCCACTTTTTGGATTACTTATTTATTCATTTATATGAATACAATAACAAAATAATCATATAGTTATGACTAGGAGAGAGTAACAGGCACTGCCTTAAACTATTCATCTCCCAGCAACTTCTATGAATAGTAACATTATTCCCAAAAGATAATCATAGTCACGGCACATTTCACTTTCATTCATTCATTTATTGTATCAAACACTATAATCATAATATAATTATGACATTGGAGGAAAAACTTGGCTGAGCCTGTACTATTTCTCTCCAAAAATTTTGATAAAATATTAATGTTGTCCAAAGGTTAAGAGTTTAAGGGAAAATTTGTGTTTGAGAGTGTAGGTGAGTCCATATCTAAGGTAAAAATAACAAGCAAAGTTATTAAATGACAAACTTACTTTTGAAATTATAATGAAAAATTAGTGTGAAAATTAGGGAAAGCTCGATTGAGTCATTGTCAATATTGTATAACCGTTCCATAATTAAATAAAAACACACATATGTTGCCAAATTCTATTCAGTTTGAATTTGAAATTTCTAAACTGTGTAGAATTTGACAACATAATATGCGTGTTTTTATTTAAAAAACAAAGTTATTAAATGACAAAACTACTTTTGAATTATAATGGAAAATTAGTGTTCCAGTTTTTTATAGTGGGCTAATATATTTGAAACAGACTGACATTATAAATTAATCAAAAACTCACGTTTGGGATTAGCCTATAGTGGCAAATTTGTGTTTCAGAGTTAAGAATTTAAGGGAAGAATTTGTGTTTAAAAGTGTAGGTGAGTCCATATTTGAGGAAAAAATAACAAGCAATGTTATTAAATGACAAACTTACTTCTGGAATAATTATTATAATGGAAAATTAGTGTTCCAGTTTTTTATAGTGGGCTAGTCAATATTTGATCATAATTATATTATGACTAGCCGTCAGGCTCGCTTCGCTCGCCATATCCGTCTAGCCAGGGGGCTCCGCCCCCTGGACCCCCGACTGGATCGTCAAAGAATGAGATCAGCAGGCTCGATTCGCTCGTCTGCATTTTTCATTTGAGCATTTTTATCATATGTTAGGACAATCCAGTCGGGGGTCCAGACTAAACGTCTGGCTAAACCAATATGGCGAGCGAAGCGAGCCTGACGGCTAGAAATATATTATTCCCAGGATTGAAGTAGCAGTGCCCAATCAATTTTTCTGCGATAAATACATTTAAATCTTCAACTTGGTGCCAACCTAACAAAGTCAACTCAACTTAATGCCAATCTGACAAAATTATTAATTTAGTTGCCAGTTAACAACTTTTTCGAAGAGGTACTCTATCTAGATTATAGTTCTATAGTAACATATGATATGGAAATTTCAATTATAATTAAGAGATTGGGAGAAGAAGAATATACATGCTAAAAGACGAACTTTAAACCCTTAAAAACAACCCTTAGAGTTGAAATATTGCCAAAAGATTTCTTAGTGCGCCTCTAAAGGGCCAACTGAACATACCTACCAAGTTTGAACGTTTTTGGTCCGGTAGATTTTAAGTTATGCGAGTGAGTGAGTGAGTGAGTGAGTGAGTCAGTCAGTCAGTGAGTGAGTGCCATTTCGCTTTTATATATATATATATATATATATATATATATAGAGAGAGAGAGAGAGAGAGAGAGAGAGAGATTATTATAGTGTTTTATACAAGAAATGAAAGAATGAATGTGAAATGTGCCGTGACTACGATCTATCTTTTGGAAATGTTACTTTTCATAAAAGTTTTCAATATTTGAAACATACTGACAAACAAAATTATAAACTCACTTTTGGATTATAGTGGCAAATTTGTGTGTGAGAGTGGGCGAGTCCAAATTTGAAGCAAGACTTGACCGAGACCAAAGTCGGGTTTGTCGTATTTCTTTAATCGATTAGTAAGAGAGAGTTCAGCCTTCATTTCGACTTGGACCTTATCAATAAAAAATCAAGCCAACTCTGAAGCAAGCCACAACGCCATCTCTGTAGAAATAGTTTTGTTGTCTCTCTCATACTTTTGGTAGAGAGTTAGTGGGGAGGATATTTTTAATATTCTTTCTGAAGAATGGATATTGATATGTCCAAAGCTCCGCCAATTTATGTAGATGCATAACAATATAATTTATCTACAGCTATTACATATTGCTTTTTTATATCATATACAGTTCAATAATCATTTTCTTAGTCTATATCATGTAAATTCATCTATAATTTTGCTGTATTGTAAGCTATTGTATATAAGTGTATAAGCCAGTATATATTGTAATCTACATGAATAAAGTACTCAATCAATCAATCAATCAATCATACATACTGTATTAATGGATCAAAAATGCCTCAGTGACAAAGAAGGGTATTTTAGACAAAGATAGAAAAGATGGTAGAGAGGTGAGATCTTTAGACAAGCGGATCCTAGAAATTAACATAGAATACCACTCATTAATAAAACAATATTGAAACTTGAAGTACCCTCTATTATTTAAAATATTACAACGACCATAACTTAGGTCAACTTAGGTCAAAACTAGTTGTATTTTTTTAAAATAATAAATGGTACTTAATATTATAAATAATGGTAAAGTTTCAATATTGTTTTATTAATTCATAAAAGTAGCTCATTCTAGTGAAGTGTTTTTATAATACCACTCATATAATACAATATAATAGAATGCACACAATGATAAAATACAATCTAATAGAAAACTCTTTAAATTCAATAGAAACACTTTAATTTTGTTGTCTCTCTCATCCATAGCCTACTACTGACAGGCTCAACAATGCCTCAGTGACAGAGAAGGGTAGATAATTTAGATTGATTGATTGGGTACTTTATTTATGTAGATTACAATATATACTGGCTTATACACTTATATACAATAGCTTACAATACAGCAAAATTATAGATGAATTTACAAAATATAAATTAAGAAAATAATTATTGAGCTGTATATGATATGAAAAAATGCAATTTGTAATAACTATAGATAAAATAGATTATATTGTTATGCATCTACATAAATTGGCGGAGCTTTGCACATATCAATGTCCATTCTTCGGAAAGAATATTCGAAGTATCCTTCTCACTAACTCTCTACCAAAGACTAACTCTCTTAGACAGAGATAGGAGTATAAGGCTGGTCACACACCGATTAGTCAAGACAAGACTAGTCACGTTCAGTCACAATACTTCACATAGTTGCTTATGGAGTCATGTCTAATTGCAATAACTAATCAGTGTGTGTTGCGTCATAAGCAGCTATGTGAAGTATTGTGACTAAACGTGACTAGTCTTTTCTTGACTAACCGGTGTCTGACCAGCCTTAGAGGTAGGGTGAGATAGTGAGAGGCGTGGGCTTTAGACAAGGGTCAGAAGATTTTTAAAATTAACATGAAATACTACACACACAGTATAATAAATGTAATAACTAAAGTGCGAGATAAATTACTTTTAACATGAAGAGGAGAAACCCATTTCTCCCTCCACAGTTTGTAGCATAGACACAGACGGACATCCTGCGCACAATTGGATGTGCCGTGTCATTTTGCTTCATGTTCTTGTGATGAAAACATCTCTGTAACATACACAAACCAATATACCTGCTGACCAGTACACTACTTGGAACATTGCCAGCAATAGATGGAGGGGAGTGTTGCCGCGTCGCGTTACAAAGCTCTCTCACTCAGACACAAAAGAAGGAGAATGCTGCTAGGAAGTGGGAGTGATTAGTGGAGGATAGAGCATCGGACCTCTCCTTCTTCGAGAAAGAGCCGTGTTAAAAGTAATTTATCTCGCACTTTAGGTAGGCTATCACTATTCTAGAATATACACAATACGGTATGATAAAATACAATCCTAAAGAAAATACTCTATTATTTTCTACTTGAAAGGTAATATCTTCCTTGTTTCTTCCTTCATTTAACTATGTTTTTGTTGTAATTTTTCATCTTCTTTGTTTGGCACAGTTATCTTACATTTTCAATATTGATACATACGTTTTCAGATATCCCAGTACACTATTCACTATCCTTTTCTACTGTACTTTCCCAGTATATTTACATGATATCCAGTTTTACAAGAGGATTGGAAGAGAAATTCAAGGCTGAGAAAGAAGAGGAAATGAAGATTAAGCTTCCGAGCTTTTCTGGAAAAGATTTGAGGGGAAAGCTTCTTGAGAACGCCAAGGGTGGGGTAGGGGAAAGTGCTGACAATAGCTGACATGACAGAAAAAATGTGAAAGAAAGTCCCTCCCTACTCAATAAAATCCCTTCCCTAAATCGCTCCAAGTCTGACAGAAGAGATCTGCATCACTGGGTGACAGCCAAAAACGTAGCTGATGAAATAGTAGGGATTTTTATGTGAATACATGGGAATGTATTCAAATCGATCATTTATTGAATGTATTAGAAGAATGTGTTTTTTATCATCATTCAATTCAATCATCCATTGAATGTATTCGAAGAATATATTTCTTCTGTATATTTAGAAAAATATTGGAATTTTGCAATGTAATATTGTAATGTTATAAATGCAATAGGTTTTTCAAGACCTGACATGTGATAAATTAATAAATAAATCAATCAATCTTTTATCACCATTCGGTTATAACAGCTTGATCAAAAATTGAATGAATTGAATCAAATCAGTTCATCGAATCAAATCAAGTACAATGAAAATACAGACATGAATGTAATCAAAACCCATAGAAACAGAATATTCCCAACTGGAGTTTAATTGTACAGAAAAAATTCCAGAAACAGAACATATTAGAAGACTTGATTGAATTATAAAAATAGAACTAAATATAAAATCTCTAGAATAGTTTTATGAAATTTTATTTTGAATTTACACAGACATATTTCCATGAGGATTATCACATTCAAGTAAGTTTACCTAATGTCTTATAAAATATAGGCTCAAATGTAGCTTCTTCAGATTCAGTAAATTAGTGAGAAGATTTTTTCAGTTGTTGAACAATTAATTATTCTCATCTATTTCACTATCCATGCCGAACTGCAAGTTAATAATTCGTTTTGAACCATTTTTGACGACACTACAGTCTAATTCTAATAAGACTACAATCAATTAGACTTTAGTGCCCTCAAAGATAGTTCAAAACGAATAATTAATATTATTAATCAACAATGTCACAATATAATATATATATAAATTGATGTTCAACACTACAAAGAAAGGAAAGTGGAATAGAATATCATTTTTGATTCAGTACGGTAGAATATTGTTCTTATATTCGATAAATTGTAGAAGGCCCAAAGTTACTGGTTCTGTGAAGCAATAAAGTTTTGACGAGCTGTAATAAACTATGAGATGATGAATAATGATAGTTTGTAGGTGCGACGTTATTGAAATGATACTTTTTCAATTGTCAAAATGATGTTTTTGTCAATTGTCATCACTTGAGGTGATCTTGAACGCTCAAAATGCAATTTCAATTTACTAGGTAGGAAGCTTTGATGTGTTGATAGTTGTAGACCAATTAGCAATAACAACAATGCAATACATTCTGGATTATTATCTATTGTATCAAAAAATCTTCATTGATCAATCTACGCTTTATATAATGATTTTGAAGGCTAAACCTGTAAAGTGTGTCTCAGACTCTCAGTTCTATAAAAATAATGTGTGTGCTGGAATTGTGTGAGTGTCTGGTGAAAATAAATTGGGGATTCCTCTCTTCAACATCTTGCAAAAACCGTAAAGTATATTAATATTTTCGCCTTGAGATAATTGTATTTCGTCTTCTAAAAATATTGTATTTTAAAGCATAATTTGGCTATCACCAATAAAGCTTCTACAACTAGATATACTCTCCATCTTCCATGTTATTGAAAATTCAATTGAAAAACTATATAATCAAAATTTTCTATTTTAATACTATTCTCTTCTCATTGATACACATTTTAAAGTTTTATTTCTAAACTCTTCATTCTTTATGTTTGGCAAAATGTTTCAATACTTTGCTAGATTTTGAAGTTAGTGTCTGATGGAAAACATATTGTTTGTTTTATTGTATCTTATATTAAAATTATCATCAGTTTCTACAGTTTTATCTAACTGATAAGTTCATTCTTGCTTTGTCATGATATATTTTGTAAGCAGTTTTGTCTAGTTTAACTAATTTTTAATAAGCTTTTGCTGAGTAAAATCTTATTAGATTATTAGACGTTTTTCGTCTAATATTCAAATATTGGCGGTTGCGTGAACAACACTGTAATAAAAACTTTAAACGCTCTCAGCTGTTTTCCTCATACAGCTGTTTCATAAGAATGAGGAAAGTAATCCAAGTTTGTAATGTTGGCAAGCCTGGTTTGTTGTCTACTGTTGCGTTCTTCTTTGACTGCAACTGTTGTAGAATAGCCTCAATTCAGTTTTGTAATTTCTGAGCAATTTTTCCAACGCTCTCTTTAAAAGTGTGTTCAATATCTAATATTTTCAGTCAAAATACAATATTGTATTCATGTTTTATGTATTGTTGAAAAGTTTTGCAATGTTTATCTCCGATTCATGTGAAAAGTTCAACCGGAAAGTGATATCCGCCTTCAGTGTTTTGTGTTTCGTTTGATTACATTAATTCTGGATTTAAACTACGAGTTTAATCTGCTTCAATGTTTAATATATTCTATACAAAGGGTATATGTTCGATTTAAAAACATCAGTTTGCAAGTTTGATCGCTTTTTGGTGTGGTCTAATAATTAAGTAGCACGTCCATAACTAGCACGCGTATATAGGTGTCAGTTAATTTACTCAACAGGTATTTCGTTGTCATTAGATATTCCATCATATTCTGTATATAAAAATAGCACTATTAGCTTTTAAATCTTCCTCACGTCAAAAGTTGATTCAATATTTTAGTTTGTTGTACTTGAATGTCTCAATAGGGGCGTTTGTTGATTAGAAACTAGTTCAAAGTTAGGTTATGTGTCAGATCTTGAACCGTTTTGCTCTAATAATACAGTAGTGATAAAATTCGTCCAATCAGACTTTTTCCTACAATTTTTTATAAGGCTATCCCAGCTTTTTTGAGAAGACGTAGGCTAGTTTGCAAATTGGCGAAAATTCAATTTTAACAATTTGTAAAGTAGGAGATTCTATAGGCTGCGTTCATCAATTCCGTCTAAATTTCGTGTTTTTAAATTGAGTTCTGTTGCATTTGTGTGGTAGCCTATTTTTCATATCTCATATTTTACTGTACATTGCTGTGGATGATACGCTTATGTTGAATGTTTCTTGAAGCATCTTTAATAATAATGCATTTGACTTGAATTTTAAATCGGCTATTATTAACTCATAGTCCATCTTGGTAGAGTATAAACTTATAAACTAGAACTCAAACTCTTATGTACCTTGCATTATGCGTAGTGGAAAAAGTGTGATAAAGAGTTACAAATTGCAACTCAAGTAAATTTATGATAGTATAAATTGGAGTAAAGTATTTATCAGAAATTGATTCCTTGATAAAACATTAGTTTATTAAAAACCCGGCCATACAGAGAGCGATCTTATAGGTGTTTTGTCTATATGTCGCTCTCTGTATGGTTGAGCCCTAATATAGAAAGAAGAGAGAAGATAACTGTCTGTTTTAAAAAATTTCGATTTCTTAATTCAACTACATTTAGATTCTCAAGACATCCAAGCTATTTATAGTCAATCAAAACTCTATCATTTAATAACCTGCACGGATATAGTCCTATTGACTCTAAAGCTACGTAAACATCGTCGATAACTGATTATTTTTGTCAAGTTGCTTGTGAACATACCGATATCAATTGAAACTACTCAAGAGTGTAAAATTTCAGAAACAGATAGGCCCAATCTATTTTTAGGACTCTGGTTCAATCAACCAATAATTTTCTAAGATAACAGGTAAAATTCACTGAAATGTCGAGATTTTTCACTTCAAAATAGCAAAGATTGCGTCAATAAGCCGTCTCTACTCCTAAAATTAAGTGAGAATTTCATTTCAGTGATTCATAAAAACCAATGACTCATAGAACAGTTTTTAGGGCTTACCTAATTAATCGTAATAAGTTGGGATGAGAAACTATCTTTGAAATAAGCATAACATTTTAAAGTTTTTTTTTTGAATTCTATCAAATAACTTACAATATAAATTTTTTAAAGACTACCCTACTGAACTAGCTATCAAACTTCCCTATAGAATAAGTTAAGTTACTCAAGTTTCATTATATCAAAAACAATTTCTTCTTTTCTCCAATTTTAATGTCGTGATTCTGTTGTTGAGTTAAAATAGTTATTTTGTGACTCATAATTATAATTATCCGATACTTAAAATCAAACAAATTACGCTGAGCAATAGTGATCAACGTTTGTGTATCAATCGTTTATAAATTAGCTTTTCTTTAGTAGTAGATTTCCAGTAGTAAATTTAATGCATTATCTTGTTATGTCTTGTTACAATCTCTGTAAAATCAAAGATAAAGGAAATATCATAGTCACAATAAATAGTAGTCGCCTGAATAATAAAGTACTTGTGTAGACTAAACTTATGCCTTGATTTGTTTAACTACGCAATTTTATAGTCACAATAAGCAGTAATAACTGAAACAAAATTCTTGAGAAGGTTGTTGTTTAATAATTATTGGATTATGAATCACTGAAGTTCCACGATGAACAAGCATTAACAATAAATATTGCTCTAGCAATTTGTAGGAATAAAAATATAAAAAGTTCTACGATAAAGAAGCATTAACATTAAATTACTGTAGCATTTGATAAGAATAAAAATATTAAAACTCACACGATAAACAAGCATCAACAATGAATATTGCTCTAGCAATTTATTGATAGAAATGAGAATATAATGAGTGGCTAGTTCTTATTTTTAAAACTGAGTTTGTTTTAACGAGTCGATAGGCCAAGTGCGATTTTGCTTTCAACTTTTTTAAACAGTTGAAAGGTCAATCAAAAAGTATTGACTTTCTCATAGGCAGTATAATCTTGTTTATATATGAAGTTTATTTTTGTTCAATACAGTATTTGGTAGAGCATCTCAATTTTAATAATAAATCTGTTGAAAGTAATTACAATTCGAATAAACATAGCCAAAATATGAATCATCAATCAAACTGTACTTTGTGAAGTGATAAAGTTAGTCTAATCTAACTTCAATATCCGTCACTGAAATGCAATAAAAATTAAGTATTAATTTTTTAAGATTTATATAATATCTTATCTCGTATTATAAAATCAGAACTATTAGGTTCTAAAATTCAATATATACGTCCCTGTTATTTAAATTCATCAAGTTAGTAATTTTTGTGAAGCACGAAAATACACCCAACGTATTAAGTAAGTGTGCTGTAGATGATTCATTCACCTTGGGTGTCGGTTGAATAGTTAGTACACAAAATGTTCTCCAACAATAGTTTCTCAAGTTGGTCTACTTAGTAAAAAGAACAAAACGCCTCCAAGCCTTGAATATTAGTGTCTTATTCATTCGTTCAAGAGTTTAAACTGCTGTTGAAATGTGTGGGCTGAGATGCATAGGGATCTTTCTAAGCACATAGTAACGTGCATTGTGAGTTCTGGTTCGATTCCCGGACCTTTTTTGGCATTCTTGTAGCTTCACAATTTTATTTCATCATCATTATTGTTGCATTCTCTCTATCTCTAGCATTTTTTATTTGCTCAAATCTCGTTGTCAGTCATAGACATGATTCTGAAGAATTTATTTATTCAAATTACATCGGTACACACTACTTTTACAGATAATAGATAATCAAAAATATGAGATTCTTTTGTTTATTTCTAAATGTATCTTAGAATCACTCTTAGCCATATTCTACAGAAACTTTTCCACATAAATCCATAATTTTTTGAAAATAAGATGAGCTCGAATAGATAAGCTCGTATCATGTAAATACATACATGAAATATTCATCTGGAAACTTCCAAATCTATCTTGAAGATAATTTATAAACCAAGATGGTATAATTTCAGATGATGTCTTAAGCTCTTTTCTGACACTAAATTTGTAAACTAATGAAAATGCTAATTCCTTAATCTCAGTGATAAACCTTGCTTATCACTATGTATATCTTGAGATTAGTTAAACCAAGCCTTCACAATGAATCTCAAAGTATAAATTATAAAAAATATCAAAAGTTAAAAATAAATTGAACTTTAATTAATTAAACTGAATGAAATTTATTCATGGCGATCTGTTAGTACATCTATAAACTATAAACCTTCACAATGAATCTCAAATCACAAATAATAAATATATCAAAAGTTAAAAATAAATTGAACTTTAATTAATTAAACTGAATTAAATTTATTCAAGTGGATCTGTTGGTATAACATATACTTCTAGCTTCTATAAGCTATAAACCTTTACAATGAATCTCAAATCACAAATAATAAAAAATATCAAAACGTGAAAATAAATTGAACTTTAATTAAATTAAACTGAATAAAATTTATTCAAGTGGATCTGTTGGTATAACATATACTTCTAGCTTCTATAAGCTATAAACCTTTACAATGAATCTCAAATCACAAATAATAAAAAATATCAACATTTAAAAATAAATTAAACTTTAATTAAATTAAACTGAATAAAATTTATTCAAGTGGATCTGTTAGTACATCAATGAACTATAAACCTTCACAATGAATCTCAAGTCATAAATAATAAAAAATATAAAAAGTTAGAAATACATTGAACTTTAATTTAATTAAACTGAATTAAATTTATTCAAGTGAATCTTTTAGTACATCTATAAATTTCACCCACAACTTTTAGTATTTCAAAATTTTAAAAAATAGATACAATCATCTATCTAAACATCTAAATTTGTTTGTGAACATAAATTATGTAGAAGATGATAAATCATCCCAGATGATGTCCTTAGCTCTCTTCTAACACTAAATTTCTAAACCAATGAAAATACTAATTCCTAAATCTCAGAACCTTGCTTATCACCATGTATATCTTGAGCATAATAATTAAACCTTCATAATGAACTTCAAGGCTTACATAATTAAAAAATATCAAAAGTTTCAGAAAAAAGTTTAATTATTTAATTTATTCAAGTAAATCTATAAACTATGAACTACACACTATGATAAACTATGTACATCTATAAACTTTGCCCTCAACAATTTTAGTATTTCAAACTTGAAATAATAAAGCAATTTATCTATTTATCTAAACATCCAAATCTGTCTTAGAACATAAATTATGTAGAAGATGATTTCATTCCAGATGATATCTTGAGCTGTATTCTGACATCTTTCCAATAAAACTGCCAATTGCTAAATCTCGGTGCTTGGGGCCATATTTTGATTTGTTGCTGTTATATATATGCAAGCGCAGGCACACATTTAAGCAGTGTAATATGATCGATGGGACATGTGACATATGAATAAGAAAGCGTACATAGGATGAGTAATGGTATTCAGGATGGCTTATTTCCTTATCTCCTCACTCACACTTCTCTCTCTCACTCACACACACACTCTCTCTCTCTTGGTAGAGAGTTAGTGGGGAGGATATTTTTAATATTCTTTCCGAAGAATGGACATTGATATGTCCAAAGCTCCGCCAATTTATGTAGATGCATAACAATATAATTATTATCTATAGTTATTATATTACAAATTGCTTTTTCATATCATATACAGTTCAATAATTATTTTCTTAGTCTACTTCAGCCACTTGATGTGTTAACATGTATTTTTGCAAATAAAATTTCTTTTTAAAAACTGAGTTTTAATGAACGTGAACGTGTTTGGCGCCCGAACAGGGACCCTGAAGAGTTTTTCGTGAAAATTTCGTGAAAATTGTGCTGTTCATTTAACCGCCAGTTTATATTGATCAATTATCAATCACAAGTGATCGCGGAAAATTCGAAAGTCGGGGTCGCAACTGATATGAACCATCATCGAGACCGTCAAGTGGAAGAGTGACTCATCAACACCAACAACCAACAACCACCATCCTGGGGAAGAAAGGCAAGAAGGATAGCAGACCAGACCATAAACTTCTTATCGATTACCGGCCAAGGTTAAGATCGTACCTGGCTCTGGCTGCAGCTGTATCCAACTCCACAGTTCAAGGTAACACGTCTTCTACATCTACAATCAGTGACAGTGAAGATAACAGTGAAAGCACAATGGATAACCCCCTTATTTCAAGACCAATTGCGAAACATCACCTACACATAATACCTGAATATACAGGAAACCCAATAGAACTACTTAGCTTTCTCGAAGTTGTCGAAAAATTGAAAAATGACTATTGTAATAATCGTATCGCGGAAGCAGCAGACAATCATTGGATTCTCCTTCACTATTGTAAAAACAATTACATGGACCTGCTAAAGATGTAATCCTCAACAGTACAGTAGATGACCTCTCAAATTTGATTGATGTTTTGAAAAACAACTTTGCCGATAATAGGACAGTAGAACAATTAACTATGGAACTGCTTGCTATGAAATCACACCAAAAAGAACACCCTATTCAATTCATAAATAGACTGCAACAAAAAAGAACCGTGATTATCTCAAGACACAAACTCGATGGACTAACTGGTCCAATTCTTGAAACTATCTCATCTCAGTTGGATAACAAATTGTAATGATTTTAGTCGAAGGAATCAACCACCAGCTTGGAGCTCACCTACAAACGCTAGGAATCAAAGACCTCAGTGATGCAAGACAGGCTATTATCAATAAGAGTAGTGCTTATTTGAAACATTTAGGATTTACTACTGATGTAACACAAATGAATCAAACTTTCAGTAAATCTGAAGGAAAACAAAACTCGTCAAATTCCAATCAAAATTCGCATCCGAAAAATTTCCATCAGTTTCAAAACCAAAACAATTCAAATCAAAGAAACTTTTCTCAATCTCAAAATCGTAATTTCAATTTCAATCAGAGAAATTTTTCTCAACCTCAAAATCATTTCAATCAGAGAAATTTCTCTCAGCCTCAAAATAATTTCAACAGAGGACAATCCTTTCAAAGTAGATTTCGTAATGGACAAAGTTTCCAAAATCACAACTTCAATCGTAATCCAAATGCAAACTTCAATAATAACAACCAAAATTTGAATCAAAAATCAAACGATGTGAGCATGAGAACAGTTTCCAACTTTCAAAAGTTTCCAGTTCACAATATTGAATCTTCTGAAAATGAGTTTTCCGAATTTGAAAGCATGAATGCTAGAATGAGTTCTATGGAAAATGCTGTAAGTGACCTTTGCGAGAAAATGAATCATTTTTTAGAAGTAGGCTCGAACAACAATCCAAAAACGTAGTATTAGATTTGAATACGATCTCTCTTGATTTGCCTCATATTCATTACAATGATTCACGAATTTTGATCGATACAGGTAGTAAATATAATTTCATTAACCTCAAATGGTTTCTCCTCAGACAGAAATAATTGATTGTGATTATAAAATTCGTACACCCGCTGGTGAATCTAATGGAAAAGGTTGTGTAAATATTAATGTTAAGAATATGCTTGGTGTTGATAAAGATGAAAAATTTTATGTGTATGATTTTAGCGATAATTATGATGTTCTTATTGGAAAGCAAACATTGCAAGGGTTGAAAGCAAAAATTGATTTGGAGACCAATTGTCTCATAACGAAAGATTGCACGATACCACTGTTAGGAATGAATCATATTGAAATCAACAAAGGTTGGAATGAATTGAAAATTAAAACTAATGTTTGCACTCCATCAGATAAGCTATGTGTTGTTAGTATTAAGGAATTGCAGTTGTATAATATTGTAACTGATATTGATAGGAATGGTTTTATTGAGATTGAATATTTTTCTGATTGTGACAAAACGTTGAGTATCGAAACAGTTTCTGTAGAAGAATGTGAATTGTACATGGGTGAGATGATCGATAATCCCCTCTCCATTGACGAAATCACTTCTTTATTGAGAACTGAGCATATGAACTCAGAAGAGAAAGAATGCATTATTAGTACTCTTATGAATATCCCGAAATAATAAAATTCGAAGGTGATATATTAACTGCTACTAACTTGCTCAAGCATAAAATAGTGACTACAGACGAAGAACCTGTTTATTCAAAAAACTACCGCTATCCTATCTCATTTAGGCAGGATATTAGTAATGAAATAAACAAGTTACTCGAACAAAAGATAATAAGACCGTCTAATTCTCCGTACAACTCTCCCTTATGGGTTGTGCCGAAGAAACCTGATGCTTCAGGAAAACGCAAAGTTCGTCTTGTAGTAGATTATCGGAAATTGAACAACAAAACTAAAGATGATAGATTTCCTCTCCCGAATATTGAAGACTTGTTCTCAAAAATCGGTCGAGCAACGTACTTTTCGGCTATTGACCTTGTTTCAGGATTCCATCAAATTGAAATGGAACCCGAATCAATACCAAAAACAGCTTTTAGTACTGAAAATGGTCATTATGAGTTTCTCAGAATGCCATTTGGGTTGAAAAATGGTCCACCTCAATTTCAAAGGACAATGAACTTGATATTTTGTGATTTACCAAATGTTCTTGTATATCTTGATGATATTATTATTTTTAGTGATAGCTTACAAGAGCACATGAAACACCTGAACGTTGTATTCAAACGATTGAAAACTCATCAACTAAAAATACAATTGGACAAGACCGAATTCTTTAAGAAAGAACTTCTATTTCTAGGTCACATAGTTTCGGAAAAAGGCATTCAGCCTAACCCTGAAAAAGTAAAAGCAATAAAAGATTTTCCCGTTCCACAAACTACTAAACAAATAAAACAATTTTTAGGTTTGGCAGGATACTACAGAAAAATGATAAAAGGATTCGCTAAAATAGCTCAACCTTTAACTAACGCATTGAGAAAAACATCCACTATAAACCCAAAAGATCCTAAATTCATTGAAGCTGTCAATTTTCTGAAAGAAGCAATTACTAACGCACCAATATTGCAGTTACCTAAATTGAATGATCCATATATTTTGACAACAGACGCATCCAATGTAAGCTTAGGGGCGGTCCTTAGTCAAATGACTGACAATAAAGATCTCCCAATTTCATTCGCTTCTAGAACACTCAATCCCGCTGAACAAAATCTTTCTACTATTGAAAAAGAAATGTTGGCAATAACTTGGGCAGTGAAACATTTCAGGCCATATTTGTATGGAAGAAAATTCACCCTAAGAACAGATCACAAGCCACTCCAATGGCTTCATTCTCTAAAAGAACCAAATGCTAAATTAATGAGATGGAAATTGTTAATGGAAGAGTATGATTACACCGTAGAATTCATAAAAGGTCGCTCAAATTGTGTTGCTGATTGTCTCTCACGGCCTTTCAATGTAAATATGATGGAAAGTAGTGATGAATTTACAGGTTTTGACGATTCAGAATTGTTCCCAGGCTTTCCCGCGGAAAATAATGCGAACAATGCCAATAACAATGATGAGTACGATGACATTGATATCAATGATCTGTTAAGATTCCATAACAATGAAGCTCCTCCGTCGGTGAGTGAAAGTATATTGAATGATCTTGATGAACAAATGGTAACAATTCGATAGTTAATGCAAATATTGATAATATTAATGAAAATGATGTGGAAACTGGCAACGAAAACCTTGTAAATAATACTAATAATGATAATGACAATGACTCACTAATGACACAACATTCTCAAGAAAGTTCAGATGATAGAATAGGTATAATGGACGAAAATAGTATCATAAACACTGAAGCAAACCAAATAGTTATTTCACGAGGTAAAGGAAAACCCCAATTCAAAAAGATCTTTAATAAAAACAGAATAATTTTCAAATACAGAGACGCACGTGACATTGGAAACAACGTAGAAGAAATACGAGAGTATTTGAAACCTGATACTGTGTACGGTATAGTATTTTCAAATAAAAGTCCATTGTTTGAAGCTCTAAAAACAGAAATTCTAAGTTCAATGACTAATGAAATTGTCAAAATAGTTCCCAACATAAAATTCCGAATCTACAAAAGAATAAACGCCGACATAACTGATGTAGATGAACAAACAATGATAATAGCTCGATGTCATGAAGACAAAAACTTCCACAGAGGAATTAACGAGAATTATAAACAAATACGTAAAAACTACTATTGGCCCGCAATGCACAAAGACGTAACAGAATTTGTAAATAAATGTGAAATCTGTTTGAAAACCAAGTATGAAAGAAACCCAATTAAAACTAAATTCAAAGTAACTCCCACACCTACTAAACCTTTCGAAAAACTTCAGATTGACACTTTCACGTATAATAATATTAAAATCCTCACAATTGTCGATTCGTTTTCTAAAAGACTTTCCGCCTACACATTGAAATCAGCTAACAGTATCGAAATAATAAAAAATCTAAACAACTATCTTTCAGTTTTCCCAATTCCAAAATGCATTCAATCCGATAACGGATTAGAATTCAACAATGCACTATACAAACAATTCACTGAAATAAATGGTATTGAAACTTACTTCACCACACCTTATCATCCCCAATCTCAAGGACTAATAGAAAGAACACACTCCACAATTATTGAAATTCTACAAGGACTCGAAATTAAATTCCCAAAATATAGTGTTGAACAAAAACTTCGATTAGCTTTGCGAACCTATAACAATTCGATAAAAGATCAATTCAACTTAAGCCCAAATGAACTAACTTTCGGAATTCAGAATTATTTACCAAATAATCAAGATCAGGATAATCCCGCAGTAATCACTGAAGAACTTGCTAATCAATACTTCAAAGAAATACAAGCGTTGAATGATGCCGTTTACAAGAAAATAATCGAGGAAAAAGAAAAACGAACAGAAAAATGTAACAAAAATAGAGAGGAACCACCTGAAATACCAGATAGGATATTCATCAAAAACCCGAAATTTCACAAAAATGTTCCAAGGTATAGCACAGCTACTAAGGAAGGTGATAGGTTCAAATTGAAAAGAAATTTAATCAAAATCCACCCTAACAGAATGAAAAGGCCTCGTAAAAAAGTAAAAGATAATCTAATTGTTGCAGATGAAGGCAATGACCATCCTTCTGTTGTTCCTGATCCCAGCAACGTTGACGTACAGACTGACAGACTTGACAAAGACAGCAGGGATAATTCCGATTAAAATAGGACAATCTATGCTCATTAACGACACATACAAAGTTATCCATTTTACTAACGTGACTGACCTTAAAATACAATCTTTGAAATTACAGACTCATATTAATAATCTGCAAGTCGCTTACATATCCTCTGACATTATTGAATCCTTGAAGAAAATTTCACTCAACCAATATTTAAAATTAGAAATGATTTCTGAAAATAAAAATAAGAAGGTAAAACGTGGACTAATGAACGGATTAGGAAACGCCATATCATGGTTGACAGGACTTATGACTGCTGACGACAAAGAACACATCGACAAAGTTATTGATAAAATAGAAAATAATGAATTACATCTTGTTAAAAATGAAGAACATAATTTTGAAATGAACCATGAGTTAATTAAGAAATTTAATTTCGATGTTGAGCATATTAATTCAAATAATAAAGCATTAGAAAATATTACTAACGAAACTGCCAATATTGTCGAAAATATGCAAGCTGTTGACTTAATTACTTTGACTATACAATTGTTGGATGATGAAATAAATGATGTTGTTAACTCGTTGATGTATTGCAAAGAAGGGAAACTTCATCCATCAATTTTGAGCTTTGATGATTTTCGTAGGTTAATTAATTATAAGAATTATTCATTAGCTAGTAGAGATTCCAGTATTTTATGGGAAATTAGTAATAGCACTTGTATTTTATCGAAATCTGTTATAACTTACATTATCCATTTACCGAAATTAAACGATTTATTTGAAAAATATGACCTTCTGTCTTATCCTGTTGAAATGGAATCAAATGTTCACACCATGAAATTAAAAGAAAAATCGATATCTGTGTCTCAAAACAAAAAGCTTTGGAAACTGACCAATTGTCAAAAATTCTCTTCTATTTCTTTCTGTACTTCAGGAGAAATTATACATGATAACTGTATTTTGTCTGTAGTAAATAATAAGGATTTGGATAGTTGTGTAAGAATAGAAATAATTAATGATAGACCATTTATGAATTATTTCGAAAATTGTAATTGTATTTTAGGATATAAGTTTGATCAAATTAATATCAATAATGGCACTATAAATACTCCTTCATCTTTCCTTATCAATCTGGATATCAATGATAAAATGACAGATGTAAAATTACCGTTTACTTCAGTTACCACATACGCACAAAAATTAAGTCATGTACCAAATAAAATTCATACTAAACTTATCGATTTGAAAGATGTTAGTGAACTTGATGATATTGAACCTAGAGATTTTGATTTTATAAATTTTGAAGATTCTTTCGTCCTTAAGACACGCCACATTGTAATTTTTGTTTTAAGTACATTTATACTTCTTGTAATTTTGATAATCGTTTATTACAAATTTAAGAAGCCAACCAGTGTACTAAATTACCGAATTGATACACAAGTACCAATATCATCAACCCCTACCATAAGCTATATTGTACCACCTAGAAATTAGATCTAAGTTAGTAAACTTTAATTTGTAACTTCATTTCAATTTTTGTAATTTTTGAGTGTCCCAAATTTATTTTTCGGGACGAAAAAAACTTAAGGAGGGAGGAATTATGTAAACTTGAACAATTGATGTGCTGACTACTATTTTTGTCAGTACCGCTTAGTGTCGCTCTCAGCGCGCTCATTTTAGTTAGTCTACTTCAGCCACTTGATGTGTTAACATGTATTTTTGCAAATAAAATTTCTTTTTAAAAACTGAGTTTTAATGAACGTGAACGTGTTTTATATATATATATATATCATACTACCTGATAAATTCTCTTTTATTTCATCTCTATCCTATAAATATACACTCCTGGAAATATTACTGTAGATACATGACTTCATTGTTTATATGTGTGACTTGTGTTAGATAACGTAAAGATTTTGTGTCGTAGCGCTATACGCTAAATAAATAAATACTGTAGATACAGTTGAATGCAATTCCATGAATATGTCTGTGCAGATTGAAATACATATAACTATAATACAGATTTGCAGTCCTAGGAATTCATCTATAGGGTAGATAGGGCCTTGCAGTCATGAATATATTTATATGTGCCGGGTGGATAACACTCAGTACAACAGGGCTAAGAAACAAGGCGCCAAATCCCAAGTTTGCCGCTTTGTATTTACAGCTGTGAATCTTTGTGAAGTTGGTAGCAATGTACAAACTTGGCCTTGAGGTTAAGAACGATCAACTTGTTTGCTTTTGTCGTTGGAGATGGATTAGTTATGTATGAGAGAGAAAGAGATTATAGTCCTAGAGAGTGAGAGATTGAGAGAGATTATAGACCTATAGGGTGAGAGAGAGATTATAGACCTAGAGTGAGAGAGAGATTATAGAGAACTAGAGAGTGAGAGAGAAAGAAGGACAGGCTTGGTTTAGGTTAGGTTGGGTAGGATTTGAGAAGTGTTAGGTTAGGTAGAGCTGTAAGAAAGTGAGGTTAGGTAGGGTGCTATGACGTTGAGGTTAGGGAGGTCGGTTTAGTAGATATGGTGGGAGAGAGAGGTGGAGATGAGTTTGCCAGGGTAAGAAGTGAGAGAGAAATATTGTTGGGAGGGTGAGTTGACGTCTTCTGTAGAATGATTAATGGTATTCCGTGTTCTCGTTGTGTGTGACCATTTGTATGTAGGCAGTTTCTTGTTGGCTTGAGTTTTGAAATACATATCTTTACATATATCACATATCTCCACAATACATATCTCTATTATAAATACATGTCAGTTGAGTTTCTTAGCGGTGGTTTGTGGAAGGGGGTGGAATTGATTAGTGTGCTATAAGTTGAGGGAAAATGTCGTATAGTGAGGTCTATGTTATAAGAAATTGCGGTCCATGTTATAAGGAATAGAGGTCTATGTTAATTAAGGAATTAAAGTAAGGAATTGTCCATGTTTTAATTAAATTGTTATTGGTTTAATAGGAATTGATTAGTATGCTATAAGTTGAGAGGAAAATGTCGTATAGTCAGGTTCACGTTATAAGGAATAAAGGTCTATGTTACTTAAGGAATTAAAGTGAGGAATTGTCCATGTTATAATTGAATTTTTATTGGTTCATGAGGAATTGATATTAGTCTGCTACAAGTTGAGGATAAATTTCCTTTAGAGAGGTATATTTTATAATAGCAGTGGAGAAAGATAGGAGAACACAGTTGCCGATTCTCTGCCTTGTCACTGCCTTCTATAGAGGGAAGCTGATACCGGTATAACTGATGTAATATTAACTGTTATTTATTTATTTATCACATTGTGTACAAATACTTAACATGAGGAAAGGCACAACAGGCTCATGCCCAAAACTGTCCCATTTCTAATTTATACTATACTGTCCAAATCAAAATGTTGGTTATGTCACTTTCACTTTTCACTGTTCATTCTTGTTTAAAATAATCAGTTATATTTTATTTGTGAAGAAAATATAGTTTTTAATGATTAAATAATTCATTCTCATAATTGAGATGCAATATTTTGCCAATCAATGATATTTATACATGGTTAAAAACGGTCTGGCTACATTGTGGGATTAGAAAAGGATAGTGCTATCGGTTTTATCTCCTTCCTGTATAGGGCTACTTGTAATATAAATATAAAGAAAATAAATAAAAATCTCAGTACCCTTTTTTTTTAAATATTTTATCACAACATGTTTCGGTCATTTATGCCATTTTAATTATAAGAAAATTATATTATAAGATATCACTTGAAAATGGCATAAATGACCGAAACATGTTGTGATAAAATATTTAAAAAAAAAAGGGTACTGAGATTTTTATTTATTTTCTTTATATTTATAGTGCTATCTGTTTTGTCGAATGATAGACAAGGATAGCAACACCAATGGTAATCAAATGCTGCTATTATAACGTGTACCTCACTGTTTCGAGAGGGTTCAGTTACCAGTTTCATTAAATGTTTAGGTTTTGTGAGATGGTAAAAACTGATGGTAGAATATGCTCATAATTAGCATATATGTGGGTGGAGAAACTGTTGACTCGAAATTAATTTGAATTATTCGATAAGCTTGTCCCTTGATTATTATTCTTGTTGATTTATGCTTAAACTATTTATTCTTCTGTAAACTAACAAATTATCATAATTTATTTTCAACTATAATATATATTAATGAGTAGAATAACTACTTGAAATAATAGATGGAAAAATAAATATTAGTATATTAGGCAGATAAACTTTATCATATAATTATGTCAATTTTGTCACATTAGGGCCCGGTTGCACAAAAGCCTGGTTAATTATAATCCTGGTTAATTTCACGAGAACCAATCAGAGAAGGCTTTTTGAAAAGACGGCTTCTATGATTGGTTCTCGTGGAACTAATCACAATTACAATTTGACCGGATTTTTTGCAACCGGCACTAGGTATTTTGTTTTAGTTTTAGCATAGAGAAACAATAGCGTAAGGAAACTTACGCTATTGTTTCTCTGTGGTTTTAGGCATGAGAATAACAAAGTTTGATGATTAATATAAATTTAAAAGCTTTTAAAATAATCTGTAGCCCAGCTTTAGCATGCATTGCAAGGTTTGGTTTTGGCCATCAAAGTAAAAACCCAAAAAATATTTCGGCTTACTTTGATTCATAACTAAATTACTTCATACCTATTCTCAGTTTCACAAGCAAGAGATAACTAATTAATTAACAATTTTTGTTTTCCTTTTTGAATTAGTTTCCCCAATTTTTTTGAAGTTCTTATCTTCCCATGTCTTGTTTTTGAGTTCAATATTCCAGAAATGTGTTCAATGTTTTCCTCATAATCTTTTATTTGTGTAATAATATTTTCAACATCTTGTGAGTTGTTGAAAAGTTAACATAAATATCTTGCAAGCTCAAAAGTTTTATTATGATGTGTTATTAGGTTCTCTTTAGATGCTTATGATCTAGTCTATGGCAGACTGTGAACGGTTTAAGTTACAGTGCATTTTCACACTTCCAAGGTAGAATTATCTATACAACTAGGAAATAATCTATTGGAATATTTCCCCAAAAAAATCTTGTCAAGCTTAAGGTGCGTACAGACTTTCGCTCTGCTCCGCAACCGAACGTCACTCAGGCAGAGCGATTGATGATCGACCGGGGAGCAACAATGGTTCGACCGGGGAACGCGAGAAGATCTAACATCTTCCATAACGTTCATGATGGGTGCGTGGGCGGTGCGACTGTGGTTCGATGGTGGTACGAGGGCGGTACGAGGGAGGAGCGTGCTCGGTGCTGGTTGGAAGCGCGAATATGTGTACGCAGCTTAATACGATAGCTTATTACTGTCGACTGAACACGATGCAATTAACTTGAAGCAAGCTACTTGCAACCCAACTGGCCTCGTGTAAACTAGGTATCCCAGTTATAATCTCAGATTTGTTTTTAAATCTTAGGTTTGGTTGCATAAAAACCGGTTAAATTTCAATCGTGATCAATTTCACGTGAACCAATCAGAGAAGGCTTTTTTGAAGAGAAAGCTTCTCTGATTGGCTCTCGCAGAATTAATCACGATTAAAATTTAACCGGTTTCTATGCAACCGGCACTTTGTCTTTGGGTGTTTGTAGGTAATATGGCTCATCAACAACAATAATATAAACCGATAGACTCAATGGTTCATTAGATCTAATAAGTGACCTAGAAACCGTGCCTTAGTTAATCAAATTCATGAGGATTCTATTTCGATTATTCAACAAAATAAGATTATGACATTTAGATCAAGACACAAAACATATTTGTGATCATGTATAGATTCAATGTTTCATTAGGTGTCCTAGAAACAGTGACTTAGTTAATCAAATTCTTGATGATTCTATTTCAAAATTTCAACAAAATAAGATTGTTTATGACATTTGTATCGAGACACGAAACATTTATGATCCTTTATAGATTTTTCAATGTATAGATTCAATGTTCCATTAGGTGTCCTAGAAACAGTGCCTTAGTTAATCAAATTCTTGATGATTCTATTTCAATTTTTCAACAAAATAAGATTGTTTATGACATTTGCATCAAGACAAAACATTTGTGATCATGTATATATTTTTCAACATTATTCTGGGGCGTATTCATAAACGATTCTCTAGTTAGTTTCAGGCAAGCAAGCTTTAGTTCCTGGCGACCGATGGGTTTGGTAGGGTGGTCATGCTAGGGTAGGTTAGGTAGGACAGGTTAGGTTAGGTTGGCTTGAACCAATCAGAACAACTGATTGTTTAGTAGCTGGTTGCTTTAGCAACTAATGTGTGGCTAAGGATATTCTTGAGATGAATACGGACATTTTTTTGAGATAAATTCGTTTATAAATACGGACGAATGTTTCTCAATACCATTCAAATGTAGAATGTGAATACCGGTACCTACATTTAGGATGTAGATTCAAATTTTTATTTCAAATTCGTAGTTCAACAGAAAGTGAATGGCGATCGATTGTGCAAGTTTCAATAGACTTCAATAAATTCGTGTGACTTTTAATAATTTTCGTGAGCTGGAATTTGTCGAAAAATGAATACTAATAGACTGAAGTGCATCTTACTGAATAATCACGTGATGGGCGTGGATAACTATTGCGCTTACTATGAACCGAAAAACGATCACATATTGGGTTCATATGATGATGATGATGATTATGTTATTTTATTTTTCAATAAAGGTAATGTTGGTTTTCTTCATATGTGTTTGTGCTGTCCTGGGATTACTCATCACTTGTCACTTCTAATATTTGTCACTCCACAATCAACCACTCTTGTTAACTGTCACTGAAAAAGTTAACTATCACTTAACTCTTGTTAACTATCACTTAACTCTTGTTAACTACCACTTCTTCGTTCTGTGTTGTAAAGATTTATCTTGTTATTCTTTGATTTAAACTGCTTTAGGACCGGCATAAACGCTTGAGCCAAGCTAGTCGTAGGGCGAACCCATATTAGGCGTTTTTGAAGGGTATTTTCAGGCGCTAACCCAATCAGCCAATTGGAGAGCTTCCTGCTCTGCCGACTCTTGAAACGCCTGAAAAACTGCTAAATATGGTTTTGCCCTTAATCGAAAGACTAGGCACACACCGGTTAGTCAAGACAAGATTAGTCACGTTTAGTCACAATACTTAACATAGCTGTTTGTGACGCAACACACACCGATTAGTCATTGCAATAGACATGTCTTCATAAGCAACTATGTGAAGTATTTTGACTAAACGTGACTAGTCTTGTCTTGACTAACTGGTGTGTGCCCACCCAAGGGCTGGGCGTACACCGATTGGTCAAGACTAGTCACGTTTAGTCACAATACTTCACATAGCTGCTTATGAAGAAATGTCTAATTGCAATGACTAATCAGTGAGTGTTGCTTCATAAGCAACTATGTGAAGTATCGTGACTAGTCTTGTCTTGACTAACCAGTTAACTAACACTAGTTAGTCAAGACAAGACTAGTCACGTTTAGTCACAATTTATTATACTGCTTAAGGCTGTGCGTACACCGGTTAGTCAAGACAAGACTAGTCACGTTTAGTCACAATTTTTCACATAGCTGCTTGTGACGCAACTCACACCGATTGCAATTAGACATGTCTTCATAAGCAGCTATGTGAAGTATTGTGACTAAACGTGACTAGTCTTGTCTTGACTAAGCCCAGCCTCAAGCAGTGCCTATATAAATACTGCATGCTCAGAGTTGTGTTCTTTGTCTTTGTTTCATTTCTGTGTTGTGCTTTCATTTTATTCTGTTGTCTTATTGAAAATTATGTCTATCTTTTTCTGAAAATTTGAAAGTTTAACGGGGGATTAGATAGCTAAATTTTTTGTAGAGCTAGATGTAATAGATGGGATAGTTGATTGGTGAACCCAATTAGGGAATAAAAGAAAGTGCAGTAGATAATTTATTAATGATTTATAATTAGATAAAGTAGATAATTTATTAATTTTTCTCTTAAAACATTTATTGAAGACGAGCAGGTTTTACCCGTGATCTGCAAAGGTCTGTTAAAAGCACAAAATGGTTGAATTTATAGTTTTATAGTTTCATGCTGATATTGAAAGTAAACACTGTATAATAATTCACAATAGAAAAACTATTTGGGGTGTTTATCTTAAGTAAACTTTGTAAGTTATCACAGAATGAATAATTTGTTTTAATTATTAAAATTTGAGATTGATTAATAGAAATGAAAATAGATCTATAACCATCCTCGGTGATAACTCTGTATAACAAATTGAATAAATTTGTTTCAATCATTAAAATTTGAGATTGATTAATAGAAATGAAAATGATTAATACAATGAGACCTATAATCATCCTCTAGTTCAAAACATGATGATGTGTCAAACATGGAAATTTGGAAATTCGAGGGGAAAATTTAGTATCTCGTACATATATAAGCTAATTCCTTATAGAATATGCTATATAGCTATAAGCTATATAGTATTATAGAATATGGTATTTTTGAGAAATTCAGGACGCCTAAAATAGATTTACCTTTCTGACTAATAATAACCTAATACATAGATAACATACTAGCAAACGATTCCAAGTTAAAGATAATGGAAATTGAAGTAATTTATTAGGATTCAAAGTGAAGATTCATTACCTATATTCTGGGAGGCAGAACTTTCTGAATAGGAATGAGATTAATGATAATAAATTTAAATAATAAAGATAGATGAAATAATTCTCAAGAATTTGATCCTAGCATATAAAGCGAAAATAAAAAACTAAGGATGGATATAAAATGCCTTTAAATTTTGATTTTATGTCTCCGTGGTTCCTCAGAGTGTTTCGTCAACTTTCACCTATTTGTTTGTCCTGTATATCATCGTTACTTACCTGCACATCTATATTTATTTCTTGTAGATTTTCTATAATTTTATTTATTTTTATATTTCTATCCACTCACTTTTGTGTGTTAATTTCCAACTCACCCACTTCTTGTGTTTTATTACTTTGTGAATACTTTCATATTTTTCATTGTTGATTTTTTGAAAATTTATCCTTATAGTTGTATTGTTAGTGATGTTGTAGTATTTCTCTATAAACATGAATGAATAAACACAATTAAATGTTGTCAAACACTATCTATATTATTAAATTAGCTGTATTCATTACCACTATTTTTTTAAATAGGTACTGCTTCGTCTGAATTTCCTTTCAAATATTACAACAGACAGACAGATAAAATATATTTATTTTCAAAAAATGCAATTTACAAAGCAAAAATCTTTTCTACTCATTTTCAATATAAAACAACAACAACAAAGAATAAAACAACCTCATAAATACACTAAGCCATATATATCTTTAGAAAATGGTCTGCATGGGCAAAAAATGCCAGTGCGCAAACCATAGTTGCATATTAACTTTGAGTATCTAATTCAAAGGTTTAATTTTGATAAATATTTAAATAGTGGTAGATAACATTTCGTTGTGTTTATCAAAATTAAACCTTTGAAATAGATACTCGAAGTTTTGATATTCAAACGAAAGTACGGACGATGCAGTACTTAATTACCTGATGTTTGATAAACTTTAAATATTAAAACGAATTTGATCACTTGTCAAATATTTGATACCATTTGACTACATTATTTTGAAGCTTATCCAATATCGGTCCTCACCTGTCGTTTGTTGTAACATTATTCTATCAAGCTCATGTCCAATATATTTGTTGATAATTTTTGACATTCCGCATTTTATAGAATACATTCGTTTCTCTTCCACACCTCAAGTAAATTCGAAGCTCCATTAGATTCATAACCATTGAGTATATTCTCCCCAATATTTCTAGAAATGTCTTAATTTTAATTAACGTTAACATCTTCTCAATATTTTTTAAAAATGTGATTATCATTTCTGTGGGTAGATGACACAAGTTGATAAGTCACATTTTTGACCATATTGAGTTATGCATATGGTTGTGTTCAGAAAAATTAGATCTATAAGATGGTATAACTAAATATATTGTATCTCTATAAATAGCTGAGATATAGGCCTTGCTTAAGCCTGATAGAGCATTTTCTTCCAAACCCCAAGATGACAAATATTGATAAGTACATATATCTCAACACTCTTCTACCGGGTTTGTATTATAATCCAATTATCAAAAGATGGCAAAATTTGATAAGTGTATGTACTGGTAGGCTATTATAAAATCTGAAAATCAATAGCCCATATTGAGAACTACATAACCCATACAACTTTGCAAACAGTTCAAGTTTGGTTAACTTGATCAATACTTGTAAATAATATCAATTAATTGTTAAAAAATATATTCAAATTTCTAAAAAATCGATTTTTAAGATATTTCCTATACTGTTACATTGTGAATTTAAACATTTGGCAGATGGCAAAACATGATATCTCTGACATCACTTGCAAAAATTCTCAATAGTTAATTTAAATAAATGTTTTATTCCTTGATATTTTATATTTAAATAGTCGAAGATCAGCTGATTATATTAGTGTAAAATGGGTAAGAAAAAATATTATAGATAATTTTTGCAGCTATGCCAAACTTTCAAATTGCTCTCCTGAAAAGTTTACAAATCATGACTTATCAGCTTGTGTCATCTACCCACAGATTTGTCACATGTGTTATGCAATTTCCAAATTGTTGGATACATCGAACACAATATATCACACAAAGGAACCTTTGTTTTCTCCTAATCTTCTATTATTAAAATCTTCTCAATCCTTTTCTAAAATGTGACCATCATTTGTCACATGTGTTAAGCAATTTCCAAATTGTTGGATACATCGAACACAATATATCACATAAAGGAACCATTGTTTTCTCCTAATCTTCTATTATTAAAATCTTCTCAATATTTTTCTAAAATGTGACCATCATTTGTCACATGTGTTAAGCAATTTCCAAATTGTTGGATACATTGAACACAATATATCACACAAAGTAACCTTTGTTTTCTCCTAATCTTCTATTATTAAAATCTTCTCAATATTTTTCTAAAATGTGACCATCATTTGTCACATGTGTTAAGCAATTTCCAAATTGTTGGATACATTGAACACAATATATCACTCAAAGGAACCTTTGTTTTCTCCTAATAATTTTTTATCAATTAGGGCGGGTTGCACAAACACCTGCTGAATTTTAAACTTGATCAAATGCCGACTGAACCAATCACAGAAGCCTTATTTTCGAAAAAGCCTTCTATTATTGGTTCTTGTGACATTATTTAATAACGATTAAAATTTAACAGACTTTTGTGCAACCGGATCTTAATGTTTGTATCATCTCCCCTATTGTTCTAAGAAAATGCAAAATTCTCTGTAAGAAATTTGTTCTGTTTGCCAAATTTAATTGTAATTTATTGTTTTCCTCTCAATAATGAATTGTTTTCTATCTCTTTCCAGATGGAGACGGGTACCAGGGTAGTAAAGAGAGTCTCACAGACAGCCACAAAATGCACAAGTCACTACCTCAAAAAACCACCACATATAAGGTATGATAAACTTCACTACAAACTAAACTAATTTCGAAAATACTAGGGAAATTTTTTTTCAACCTCCGATCACATATCATGAGACACAGACAAGCGGGAAGGGGGTGATTTTTACAGAGCTGAATTTTGAATAATTTTATGAATAATTCATTATTACATTCCACAATCACAATATCAAATGAATGATTGGGAGAGAAACAACAGGATATACCCAAAACTGTTCCTCTCCCAAATTTTGATTAAAATATTCCAAATAAGGTTATGAAAACACTTATATAAAGATCACAAAAATTTACAGTCCAAATATACATAATACTGAAAATTTTGTATCTGGGTTGATCAGAAAATCTGAACTGCTTGTCTTCCCCACCAAACACCCTGTGGTCGTTGCGCCAGATCATAGAGAATAGATAGCATAAGAAGATATCCTATGTTTGTATAATTCATGCAAAGTTTGCAAGTTTTGTATCGAATTATGTTGTTTTGTGTCAAGTAGGGATGATACTGTATCATAGTGTGTTGATACTGTATCATGTGTGGTGATACCATAGAGAAAATATAGCATAAGTAGATATGCCATGGTTTGTGGAATTATTCATTCAAAGCTTGTAAGTTTTGTGTCAAATTATGGTGTTGTGTAACAAGTAGAGATGATACTGTATCATATTGTGTTGATACTTTATCGTTTATGGAGATACCATAGAGAAAAGATAGCACAAGAAGATATCCAATGGTTTGTAGAATTCATTCAAAGTATGAAAGTTATGTATCAAATTATATTGGTATGTAACAAGTAGAGATGATACTGTATCATAGTGTGTTGATAATGTATGATGTGTGGTGATACTGTATCATTTTGTGGTGATACTTTATCATTCATGGTGATACAATAGAGAAAAGATTGCACATGAAGATATCCCATGGCTTGTAGAATTCATTCAAAGTTTGGAAGTTTTGTATCAAATTATTTTGATGTGTATCAAGTAGGGATTATACGGTATCATAATTGTGTTGATACTGTATCATTTATGGTGATACCATAGATAAAAGATAGCACAAGAAGATATCCCATGGTATAGGCCGTTTATGTTTCAATTTTCAATGTCAACTCAAGCCGATAGTCCTAGTAGTTCTTTTTGGAGAAGCTATGTGACGCTGGTCGTCTCTCATACTGTGCCATTCTTACACTCTCACCCCCAACAAAACAGTAGGCCTAATAATAGACAGTAGTCGGCTTGAGTTAACAAAAAATCGGCTTGAAATTTGAAACATAAACGACCCAAACTATGGGATATCTTGTGAAATATTTTCTCTATGAGCCAGATCGTCAATTGTTGTTTAGTTGAAGACCCAGAAACATGACCGCCTCACTCTAGTCTGCCGACAAGGGATAGTTGTATGATTTTATTAGTTTATTGCAAGCAAAAGGCAATAGTCCAGTATATTATACCGAGTGTCCCACGAAGAAGTTTACACGTTTAATTTTATATTGCGTACCCATTCTTGCACAGCATTTTTTTTAATTTTACACAGCTCACAAAGTAGGTTCTGAAAATATTCTGGGAAAATTTCAGAAGTTGAAAAAGTTCGGTGGATGAATGGGCACGTAATAGAAAATCAAACGTGTTAACCTCTTCGTGGGACACCCGGTATATACCGGAGTATTTATATATAATAGTTATGTATATATACCGGAGAACGATTCAAGCTTAAACAGAAAGCGGTATGAGTGATGGTGGTGTATGTGAAAGGTGTCGTACAATAATTGAACACGTCAGGTGAAATGACTTCCGGAATCGTTGTGATTGGAATGAACACGTCAAGTTGTCGGTCCCGGCTGCCTAAAAAGCAGTCGTTAGGTCATGTCAGAGGCCCTGAAATTGATCAGTTGCGACCTGAAAACTCTGACACCAGACCTGAGCCAGCCAGTCACTCGATATTATTATCATTAGTGAATTAAAATATATGAAGGAATCTAGTATGTATATATAGTACATCAAATTGTGAATTAGAAGATATGAAAAATACTGTAAAATGCAAAATACATTTTTCACAATTATTATGTTTCACAAAAATAAATTCACAATTAGTGAATTGATTAAATAATATATGATAGAGACTAGTATAACGGTCGATCCCGGCTGCCTAAAACCAGTCTTTAACTCATGTCAGAGGCCCTGAAATTGATCAGTTACGACCTGAAAACTCTGACACAAGACCTGAGCCAGCCAGTCACTCGATACCATTATGATTAGTGAATTGAATTTGAAATATATGAGACTAGTATTTATAAACACTACGTCATCAAAAATAGTGAATTAGTAGATATGAAAACTACTGTACAATGCAAAATACAACGATATCACATTCCACAAAACAATTAAGAGTCCATAATTATGATACTAAAAGCCCACTATCTGTCAGACTAATGCTCTAATTTATTTCGTTCCAACACTTTCCTTTCTTCTTATCAGAAATGTTCGCTTAAGGTGACACATTGTAAATTGTACCGTCTTTGAAACAACTACAGTTTTTGTGAGTCCTATTGTCTCAGTCCGTTCCGTTCGTAAATCCAGTCTTCGTTCATTAGTGATTTTGTCATTGGCTACATTTTGTGAAATCTGTGGTGTAAAAATTAATTCTGAACACTTGGTTCTCGTTTTTCAGTGATTTTGTCATATTATTAGTGATTTGCAGTTTTAAGGCTGATTTTCAGTCGAACCCACCAATATATTAGATACCACTAGTTAAAACCACTCGTTAATAGTTATTGTTACTGACTTTCATCCTTAATTTTTTTAATTGTTATTACAAACTTGACTTGTGTTAATCCAAACTAAACAAATCGTGATATTCTTCCATTAGTGATTCAATTATTACAAGTGGTTTTTGAGTTATTTTGATGCAGTAAACCTACAAAATTGTGAAAATATCGTCTCTTCAGTGAGTTTTTCATAGTCTACATATTCAGTTCCCTCGAGTAAAGATATTGATAGCTTCTTGAAAGTGTTATTCTATCTTGAAGTAACGCCCATTCATCAATTCAGGGCTGTTCAAGAATCAAAGGTAAATTTTTTCTTCCATTAGTAAGTTATTTTTGAAGCAGTAAACCTACGAAATTGTGAAAATATCGTCTCTTCAGTGAGTTTTTCAGTCTACATATTCAGTTCCCTTGAGTAAAGATATTGATAGCTTCTTGAAAGTGTTCATTAATTAGTGTTTATTCTTTAAAGTATTCATTAATTCAGGGCTGTTCAAGAATCCAAGGTAAAGTTCTTCTTCCTTTACTTTTTACTGATTGTTAGTGAGATGCACTTTCTTCAGAACCTGATTAACATTGGTTTGCAATCCTTGTGTGTAATTAGACAAAGCAGATAGCTCTATCCATTAAGGTCGTGGTTAAGTGGTAGAATGGACATTACTGTCCCAACTTCGCCACGTCAACAAATAAAAAAGTCATTCCATTCTATTAATTTCTAGCTCTGTACCGTTGTAGAATTATTAGTAGGCTATAGATAAATATATTTTTGTTTTCTATCCAGTTTCTCAACCTTCAAAATTCTTAGTTTCTGTTGTTCTTGAGTGAAAGGGACTAAATTTCAGAAAAGTGCAATCATAACCTCATTTCGGACTTTGAAAATAATTCTATCAAAATTTGGGAGAGAAATAGTACAAGGAGTATACTTAGCTTTCCTCTCCCATTCATGGCTTTCTTGTAAAAATTAGAATAATAAATAAATAAAATAAATAAATAAATATAATAAACTATTAGAAAAACACTTCTTTTACCGTATATGGGCTACTTTTGTACATTTTATTCATTCATTTTTATTCATTTATTTATTTACAATGCAAATAACACTAATGTAATAACATTGAAAGATAAAATAATAAGGTAGTCCTTGTGCTATTTTTATTCCAAATTCATAGATGACAAAGTCCAAGATAAGTACAAATTAATAAAAACAATGTAAAAACTTGTAGTACCCTTTATTATTGAAAACTTAATAAAATATTTTTACTTTTAATTTCGACCATAAAACTTGAAAATGACCTAAGTTATGGTTGAAACTAGTCGTTAAAATATTTTAAAGTTTTCAATAATAAAGGGTACTACAAGTTTTTATATTGTTTTTATTAAACTATTAGAATATGTTAAGGAGTGGGTTCGAATCCCGGGTCGGGCAAGATATTTTTCTCGGACCACTCCCGTGTTTCGGGTAGACACGTCAAGTCGTTGGTCCCGGCTGCCTAGAAAACCGCCGTTGAGTCATGTCAGGTTCTGAAATTGATCAGATGCGAACTGAAAACTCTGACACCAGACCTGAGCCTGCCAGGTCGCTCGGCATTATCCTGGAGAAAAGATAGCATAAGAAGATATACCATGATACAGGGCGTTTATGTTGCAAATTCCACTGTTAACTCAAGCCGATAGTCCTAGTACTTGTTTTTCGTGAAGCTATGTAGTGGGATAGCTATGTAGGAGATATGCCATGGTATAGGGCGTATTATGTTGCAAATGTCACTGTTGATTCAATCCGATAGTCCTAGTAGTTCTTTCTTGTGACGCTGGTAGTCTCTCATACTGTGCCGTTCTTACACTCTTACCCGGCAAATACAGTAATAGACAGTAGACGACAGTAATCAGCTTGAGTTAACAAAAAACGGCTTGAAATTTGAAACATAAACGACCTATACTATGGGATATATTCTCATGCTATCTTTTCCCTATGGTATCATCACAACATGGTACAGTATCACCACAACAGTTTCGGGCTCAGCCTGTTTTTCCTTTCCCAATCATTCATAGTATTGAGAATTATATTTTATGTATCAATGTATAAAATGATACAGTATAAACACACTATGATACTGTATCATCTCAACTTGATACACAACACAATAATTTGATACAAAACTTCCAAACTTTGAAAGAATTCTACAACCCATGGGATATCTTCTTATGCTATCTTTCCTCTATGGCGTTATTATTATAATTCTCTCTTTTATCTCCATTTTCATGAGTCATAATAAAGTGTCATTGGCTTATTTAGCAAAATGACACCTCTTCTATCTTGGTATATTGAGGAAACTTCTAACCAACGATATTGTGCAAAGTATTACAGACTGCTTTCTGCATTTAAATGTTGTACCCATACAGGCAGTCTCAAACTGTGCAACCCATTATTATTACTAGTAGTTCTGTGAACAGTAGACCTCACGCAGTATTTCATCCACAAGTACCTGATTGAAACTATAGACCTTAAGGAAATACAGCAATAGACTGGCTTCTCCACACATCTGTATAATCACTTGTCAGCTGATTTATGATGAATAATTCTATAGTCTGATTTTTACTCTAATATTGGCTTATGAAGGAGGCTCCTTTTTCCTTTTATATTACCCTTGAAATAAAAAATTTCCAAAAACCTTATATATACGTCGACGCGCAATTAAAAAAGGAACATACCTGTCAAATTTCATGAAAATCTATTAACACGTTTCGCCGTAAATGCGCAACATATAAACATTTAAACATTCAAACATTAAGAGAAATGCCAAACCATCGACTTGAATCTTAGACTTCACTTCGTTCGGTAAATTATTATTTGAACATTTAATCTCAATTATGAACATTCATTTCTATATCAACGTATAGTTAAATGTATATGTACTGGATGAGTAAAAATATATTTGAGGTAGATTAGAGAAATGGCAGCAACCTTGCTTCAATTATTGCGTTATGACATAGAGCTTCCTCAGTTGAATAACATCAGGTGTTTAATGCTCCAATGAAGCAAACGACTGCGGCAATGTCAAACTGTTTTGATTCAATCAGCCAACAGGTCGCGCTTATTATGTTATGACTCACTGCTCATCTGTTCAAATATTTGTTGAGATTACAATGAAACTGAGTTGGGATAACAACGTTTTAGCTGATGTACGCGCGCGTCTAATTGTTTCAAACATGTAGAATTCGAGCTTTTTTGTTGAATTTTAGTGAAAATGTTAATTGGATGTAGAATTGGAGTTATTTTAGTTGAATTTGAGTTAACATGAGTTTATTTGACACAAAAACCTTGTCAAATGTGTGTTTATTTTTTCTCAAAATGTTATGTTTTCCTCGAAATGTTGTGTTTTCCTGGAACTACTTTGTTGGGTTGAAACTATGTATTTTTTAGTTCAATTTTGTGTGTTATTCTGGTGTAGAGTGTCGTGTTTATGGACAAACGTTTCAAAATTGTGGTGTTGGTTTGCTGGTTTGATTGGAAGTACACATTCATGTTTGGTGATTGAACTGATGGGTTGTTGGACCCAAGTTATTGAATTGTTGGATTCCTTGAAAAGTTGAGATTGTCTGTATTTGAAACTCTTGAAGGTTCGCGTTTGGAGTTGTTGTGTCGTAAACGTAATGTTTGTGAACTGTTTTCCCAACAAATTTGTGCGAATTAACTATTTTAAAGTTCACGTTTGTGAACAGTTTTTGCTCTGAGTAATCAACTGTTTTCCCAACAAATTGTGCGAATTAACTGTTTTACTTTTGAGTTCACGTTTGTGAACAGTTTTTGCTCAGAGTAATCAACTGTTCTCCCAAAAAATTTGTGCGAATTAACTATTTTAAAGTTCACGTTTGTGAACAGTTTTTGCTCTGAGTAATCAACTGTTCTCCCAAAAAATTTGTGCGAATTAACTGTTTCCTCAACATATCTTTGCGAATTAACTGTTTCCTCAACATATCTTTGCGAATTAACTGTTTAACTTTTAAGTTTACGTTTGTGAATAGTTTTTGCTCAGAGTAATCAACTGTTTTCCCAACAAATTTGTGCGAATCAACTGTTTTACTGTTTAAAGTTCACGTTTGTGAACAGGTTTTGCTCAGAGTAATCAACTGTTCTCCCAAAAAATTTGTGCGAATTAACTGTTTTACTTTTAAGTTCACGTTTGTGAACAGTTTTTGCTCTGAGTAATCAACTGTTTTCCCAACAAATTTGTGCGAATTAACTGTTTCCTCAACATATCTTTGCGAATTAACTGTTTAACTTTTAAGTTTACGTTTGTGAATAGTTTTTGCTCAGAGTAATCAACTGTTTTCCCAACAAATTTGTGCGAATCAACTGTTTTACTGTTTAAAGTTCACGTTTGTGAACAGGTTTTGCTCAGAGTAATCAACTGTTCTCCCAAAAAATTTGTGCGAATTAACTGTTTTACTTTTAAGTTCACGTTTGTGAACAGTTTTTGCTCTGAGTAATCAACTGTTTTCCCAACAAATTTGTGCGAATTAACTATTTTAAAGTTCACGTTTGTGAACAGTTTTTGTTCAGAGTATTCTAGTGACAATCACAAAGTGCCAAGTGTTCTATGAATTGTTTTGTTTCAAAATGTTGTCTACATAAACGTCGCATATTCACAATGTTGTCAACTCCAACAGTTTGTGGCACATATAATTCAATCCAAGCGTCAAATTCTTTGCAGCTTTGTAGGTTACTCTAATCTCGGATTTCAGTTAAACTTAGACTCAAAATTCAGTCGATTGAATTGAATCTTCAGGTCGTCTTGTAAAGCTGTCATAGTATGTGTTTCTAAGAGATTTGGAGTTACATTAGTTTGGATTTAGTTCAAATCAAAATCTTTATTTTGCCAAAATACAAAAATAGAAATTAACAAAGGCATTCCAAAATAGTTTGCGTAAATTATGTTTAATTATAAAAAAAGCATATCAGAACAAACTAAGTTCTAATTTATTGAATGTATATTAGAGTTTGATGGAAAACTTACTATCATCAGACTCTCCATATTTCTATTCAAAGTGTTGTGTAAAAATGATAATCCCAATCTATATAATCATCAAAATATCGGATCTACAAAGAAGTTGAAAATATACAGTGTATGTGTAGACATTTGAGACTATTAATTTATTCATATACATGTATAATTCAGATGAAAACAACAGGCATTTGCCCCAAACTGCTTTAAACCTTAATTGACCGTGCGAAGTGAGGTTTAAGATTCAAGTCGACGGTTTGGCATTTCTCTTAAATGTTTATATGTTACGCATTTACAGCAAAACGCGGTAATAGATTTTCATGAAATTTGACAGGTATGTCCCTTTTTTAATTGCGCGTCGACTTATATACAAGGTTTTTGGAAATTTTGCATTTCAAGGATAATATAAAAGGAAAAGGAGCCTCCTTCATACGCCAATATTAGAGTAAAAATCAGACTATAGAATTATTCATCATAAATCAGCTGACAAGTGATTACACAGATGTGTGGAGAAGCCAGTCTATTGCTGTATTTCCATAATGTCTATAGTTACAATCAGGTACTTGTGAATGAGAATACTGCGTGAGGTCTACAACTGTTCACAGAACTACTAGTTATGAGACATGACTGTGTTGTGTATCCGCCATACACTGAATAAATAGATAGTAATCGTATCTACGATGTATGATTTGTCGAGAAAGACTTTTAGATCACCTGTGCAGTGAACTCTTTTGGATTACAGTGTTTTCATATTGGATTTAGTTTTGATGAGGTGTTCAGTTTGCAATAATTTACGGTGGCTGGATTGTATTTGCAGTAAACTACATCAAATGAGTGGACTATGCAGATTCTGTTTTAAACAAATAGTGAGATATATTTGTTCAACTTTCAATTTCCACACATGTTCAATTCATAAATTCATATAATTTAAGCCGTCAATAGGCCTCATGTCTGTTAGATCAGTCGGAACCGACAGTTAACGTGCTCATTGGCAACCATGTCATCCTTCCATTTCCACTGATATTTGTTCAACTTTCAATTACCAAGCATGTTTAATTCATGAATGCACAAATAATTTAAGCCGTCAATAGGCCTCACAACTGTTAGATCAGTCGGAACCGACAGTTTAACGTGCTCATTGGCAACCATGCCATCCTTCCATTTCCACTGATCTTTGTCCAACTTTCAATTACCAAGCATGTTTAATTCATGAGTGCGCATAATTTAAGCCGTCAATTGGCTCACAACTGTTATATTATATCAGTAGGGATCGACAGTTTAACGTGCTCATTGGCAACCATGCCATCCTTCCATTTCCACTGATATTTTTTCAACTTTCAATTACCAAGCATGTTTAATTCATGAATGCACATAATTCAAGACGTCAATAGGCCTCACAACTGTTATATATCAATCGGAACCGACAGTCTAACGTGCTCATTGGCAACCATGCCATCCTTCCATTTCCACTGATATTTGTTTGACTTTCAAATACCAAGCATATTTTATTCATGAATGCACATAATTTAGCCTTCAATAGGCCTCACGACTGTTATAATATATCAGTCGGGACCGACAGTTTAACGTTCCCATTGGCAACCATACCATACTTCCATTTCCACTGATATTTGTCCAACTTTCAATTACCAAGCATGTTTAATTCATGAATGCACAAAATTTAAGCCGGCAATAGGCCTCATGACTGTTATATCAGTCGAGACCGACAGTTCAACGTGCTCATTGGGAATCATGTCATCCTATCTTTTCTATTGACGTGAATCTTTAAATACGTGTCTAGTTCAATTCCTATTCTATATTAGAAAAATCTATTATCTATTATAAATCTCAATCTATAAAATAGAATTATAGTACCATTTAAAAGTGTTAAAATATTAAAAAACAAAATTCAAATTGTAGTAGTTACCGTAAGTTACAATTTGTATTCTTGTTTTTTAATATTTTAACAATTTTAAAGGGTACTATAATTCTATTTTATAAATACAAAAAAGTAGCCCTGAATTTATACAAAAAAATCTAAATCTATTATAAATAACAATCTTAGAATCCCTTCATAAATATTGATAATAGAAAATTATTGAGCACCAAAGGTTGAAAATCTTTTTTTAGTAACAATTTTAGAAAAAATCCCAACATCAATTTTGATTATAGAAATTTAAAATAGAACTTATCGAGCAGTTTTATTCAGCCTTAGAAAGATAATTAACAAGATGCAAAATCAAAACGGCGATAACTAATCTAATTATTCATAGTTTTGGCCTTGATTATTACAATGGAACGTTATAGTAGTATAATCATCATGAATGAGGAAGCTTGAACTTATAATAGCGTGGGATGTGGGAATATTACTGATATAGTAAACGAACTCATATAACTGTATTGTGGTATTTCCCCATTATTTTTTATTGTAGCCTAGTATATACATAACTGTTCACCAAGTATATAAGCTTACTGTTTTCTCAATTAAAACTGTGTTGATGTAAATGTTGAATGACCTATTAAGTAATAACGGTGGATTAATTAAGACTGTTTACTTTGAGATTAGCTTGAAAATGACCTGAAATTTTGTTTTATTTATGAATTTTACCCATAAATAATGACATTATTGACACACTTTGCTAATGGTACATCCATCCTTTTTCCGGCTTCAAAATGATTTATTTTCCTCAGCACTGTTGTGATACGTTATCTTTCCCTATTTAAAGTTATCAAGTTATCAAATTTATCCCTATTAAAAAGCTTTCAATTTTTTTTCCTCAACTATGTTGTGATACTTTATCTTTCCCTATTTAAAGCTATCACAATTTGCTCTATTCCTCTACTCTAATCTCCCCACGAGTTTGGTATTTATGATGTAACATATTCTAATCGTATTCTATTCATATCTAATGTTTAAAAGCGTAATTCCTATCTATTAATAAATTCTCTCTTTATTAGTTGAAAAATCTGAATTGTTTTAATTTCTTCCTTCAAAATCCAATTCATAACAAATCGTTTCCTTATTTACAAAACGTTTACATTCTTTCTGTAAATTGGGCAAATATTGTATACATATTCTCTAGTATATAATACACATTCCATTATCTGACACTGTTTATTTATTATCCAAGCTTTTTTTTCAATTTATCGACTAACAATATCAATACTTGCCTCGTATTATAGATAGATTAGTTATTCTATTCTATGGATGTATCAATTCAACTAATTTATCCATCAAATACAGTGTATTTTGAACGGATAAATTTATCTATTCACTTCTCCTTTATGGAGTTGCTACAATTATTTTGAAGATTATTTTTTCATGTTAGTTATTCTATTCTATGAAAATATCAATTTCACTAATTTATCTATCAAATAGATTGTATTGTAAACGAATAAAGTTATTCTATTCCTTTTCCCTTTATAAGGTTGCTACAATTATTTGAGGATTCCTATTTAATTTCAGTTATCATCCTATTCTGTGAATAGGTATCCATTGGTTGTATATTCTAATGTATCGATTTAGCTTATTTGTCAATGAATTTTAGTGGATAACACAGATTTTTTTCGGTTTAAGGTGGAAGCCAACGATACACTGACATCTATAGCGGCGCACTTTGACACGACGCCATCTGAGCTGGCCATCTTGAATCGACTGGCCGGCTCGCGAACTGTGTTCCCCGGTCAGGTGATTAGGGTGCCCGAGAAGAAGGGGGCGCCTGCCGTTGGTGGAGGAGTGGGAGTAGAGGGTGGTGAGGAGAAGGCAGAGGAGAATGGTGGGGAACGGACCGCCACTGAGGAGGAGGCGGGGAAGGCTGAGGAGGAGACAGGTGAGTGGAGGAGGAGTAGGTGATAGAGTTGAGGAGTACTTATAGAGTTAGGGTTGATAGAGTTAGGGTTATTGGCCCATATGAATAAAACCAGAGCAAATGCTCATGAGCAAGAGCATGGAGCATAAGGTTTTGCTCATGAGCTAAAGGTAGAAGCAAAAGCATTTGCTCATTTTTATATGAATAAGCTTCACCTTATACTCTTACCTTATGCTCCTGAACTCTGTAGCAAATGCTCACGTATTTCAAAGATTTTTCATTAGCTGATTCGCTTTTGTAGCCTTACTTTGTTTTTATAGCTCACGGAAGCGCTAAATATGCAAGTAGGGTGCACCGCTTGTGTTTGCGTCGTCTGCTCTGTTTTCTATTTATGAATAGAGTTTTAGGTTAGTTGAGTTTCGAATTTTGAAATAATAGCGTGAAAAAATGGCATCTATAATAATCTTCTGCATTTTCTTATAATATCAATAGCCTTCTTATAATCGTCTACACTCTCATCTTCTTAAATGCCTATTTCCTATTTTGTAATGGCTATCTTTATAACAGGTAACATCTTTTGTATTTATTCTTTTGTAGGGATGATTATGGTGATATATCATGGTTGAATCTAAAAAGAGTTTTATAGTTCTCAACTATTGGTTGTGATCGTATCTGGTATAGTTTCCTCTTCCTCATACGAATTATTTGAGCCATTCTACTATGAGCAAAAAGTGATAAGCTGCTCTAGACTAGACTCACCTTTTTTTAAGCATTTGCTTCAAAAGTTGAGCAAATGCTCTAGTTTATTCATAAAATTTTGAGCAAAAGCTTTTACTTTTGAGCAAATGATCCAACTATTTTTTTGATGAGCATGAGCAAAAGGTTTTGCTCACGTTTATTCATAGAAAATGAAGTATAAGCAAATGATTATAATAGATAAGCAACTTTATTCATATGGCACCATTATCTCATTGAATGCGAATATAAATGAATAAATGCATTTATTTCCTTCCTCCTTAAATTACATAGAATATAAGTACCAGAAATTGAATAATATCTCGGATATGTGCAAGTACACGCGTGGTCATGCTTGACCAAGCGTGCAGATGAGAAACAAAATGTGGAAAGAGCAATAGGAACATTCACACTGAACGCGTGCACTTGCTGGTTGCGTTCAGCTACATGCAAGTCACATTGTGCCATATGAATAAAGTTGAGCATTTGCTTATACTTCTAAAATATGGAGCATATGCTTAATTTCTATGAAAAAACGTGATGCTCATAAAAAAATCTGGTGTGGCGCACTCACACAACTTTCCTTGCCGTTATGAAAATTTATCACCTGACGCTAGTGTTCCCGTGCATCTCAAGTCTATTATTCAAAGATCCAAGCCAGCTGGTGACAGGACAATACCGCTGGAGACACACGAGGTCTGCTATCTCTTCATAGTGAATCATTTAATAGAATCAACAGTTGCCAACAGTTTGCAATTGAAATAATAACATTTTTTCGAATTTCAAAGCTTATTTGAAATTTTAGGTGAAAATGTTACATAACATTAATTGTAGAGATTTTCAAGCTCAATCTTTTCCAATTCTTTTGAAATTTTTTGTTTGAATTGTATCTGAAGCTTGATAATTGGGAACCAAAAATCAAACTTTGCATAGATAGGGCGGAGCTCCTGAAATTTTTACAGATCTGGGACTTGTGGCAATAGATAGAGCTTATCGATGACTATTTCAGGTATAACTTTGATCAAAATCGTTGGAGCCGTTTTCGAGAAAATCGCGAAAAACCCTGTTTTTGACAACATTTTTGCCATTTTAGCCGCCATCTTGAATCGCATTTGATCGGAATTGTTTGTGTCGGATCCTTATATTGTAAGGACCTTAAGTTCCAAATTTCAAGTCATTCCGTTGATTGGGAGATGAGATATCGTGTACACAGACGCACATACACTCATACACACACACACACACACACACACACACACACATACAGACCAATACCCAAAAACCACTTTTTTGGACTCAGGGGTCCTTGAAACGCATAGAAATTTAGAAATTGGGGTAGCCTACCTTAATTTTTCTCAGAAAGCAATACCTACTTTCCTTACCTATGGTAATAGGGCAAGGAAAGTAAAAAATAGATTGAGCATTTGCTCAATAGTAAAAGCTTATGCTCATAATTGTATGAATAAACTGGAGCATTTGCTCAACTTTTGAAGCAAATGCTTCAAGAAAGGCGAGTCTAGTCTGGAGCAGCTTTTTCACCTTTTGCTCGCATAGTAAAATGGCTCAACTAATTCGTGTGAGTTAGAGGAAACTATACCAGATACAATCACAACCAATAGTTGAGAACTATAAAACTCTTTTTAGATTCAACCATGATATATATATATATCACCATTATTCCTACAAACGATACCTATCCGATATGAAGATAGCCATCACGGAAGAATAGGAAATAGGCATTTAAGAAGATGAGAGTGAAGACGATTATAAGAAGTCTATTGAGATTATAAGATTTTGCTGAAGATTATTATAGAGATGACATTTTTCACACTATTATTTCAAAATTCAGAACTCAACTAACCTAAAACTCTTTTTTTTGTGTAGTTGAGAAGTTGATATTGTGGTAATTATTTATATTGAATGAAAAAGACTAAGAAATTGTCAAAAAACCACAGAATAAGTATCAATATTTCTAAGTGTCAATAAATCTGTGGTTTTTTGACAATTTTTTAGTCTTTTTCAGACTAAGAAATTGTCAAAAAACACAGAATAAGTATCAATATTTCTAAGTATCAATAAATCTGTGGTTTTTTACAATTTTTCAGTCTTTTTCAGACTAAGAAATTGTCAAAAAACCACAGATTTATTGATACTTAGAAATATTGATACTTATTCTGTGGTTTTTTGACAATTTCTTAGTCTTTTTCAATCAATAAAACTCAATTCATGGATAGAGCAGACCAAACGGCAAACACAAGCGGTGTCCATACTTGCATATTTAGCGCTTACGTGAGCTATAAAAACAAAGTAAGGCCACAAAGGCGAATCAGCTGATGAAAAATCTTTAAAATACGTGAGCATTTGCTCCAGAGTTCAGGACCATAAGGTAATAGTATAAGGTTGAGCTTATTCATATATAGAAATGAGCAAATACTTATACTTCTACCTATCGCTTATGAGCAAAACCTCATGCTCCATGCCTATTCTCATGAGAATATGTACCAATTTTATTCATATGGTCCACTGTGTTTCAATGGCTATTTCCAGATTTTGCTTTTCGGCTCGTGCAGGGTCTCACGTGCACTTTTACATACAGGATGAGATCACGTAGGAAAGTCACGTCAGAAAATCAGCATTTGATTGACAGTGGTTTGCTAGGACCATTTCCAATAATAATTAAAGCTGATAAAAACTTGAGGAATGGGATTTTGTACCCAAATCTTCTATTAATTCTCCAGGTGATGTTTTCTTGATCCATTCCGAGCTGTGATGTATTATCACACTTTTTTCTATGTATTTCACACGACATGCAGTCAAATATTTAAGTAGCTTAAATTATCAAAAACTTCTACTTATCGGCTGTAGTACTTTCGATCGTCTCACGATCATTTTCAACAGTGATCATTTTAGTTTATTTTCAAAATAAACTAATGTTTACCCTCACCCCCAAAACCACCAACACCGACAAACACAACCTCCCTGGGGTGTACAAACTGAAATGCACAGATTGTGAAAAATTCGACATTGGCCGAAGTGAAAGATCATTTAAACAAAGATTGAAAGAACATAACGCACTGAAAACCGAAACTGAATCAGCTTTTGTAACACATTTAAACGAAACCGGACACACCTTCACAAACATAAATACCAACCTCACAATACTAAAAATAAAAAGAAATCCTATTATATTAAGCGAGCAATTTCTGTATTTATATATCTGGTTATTTATGTTCAACGGATCTCGAAAACGGCTCTAACGATTTTTACGAAATTTGGAACATAGTAGGTTTATGATATAAAAATTCGATTGCACTAGGTCTCATCCTTGGGAAAACTCGCTGAACGACATTAAAAGGATAATTCATCCTTGGCTGAAACAGCTGTGGATAGTAAAAAAGTGAGTATGTGAAAAATCAAAATATCGCATCCCCGAAATACATAAGATGACGTATAGCCAGCAGCTGTGAAATATAAACACAATCATTTTAGAGAATATTGTGTTCTGTTTATCAATAAATAAAAATAACGAGCGAAGCTCGATGCCCCGATATTGGATATGAATTGAACACATCAGAACAGTTCGAAATGTACAAAGCCACCATCCTTGATAAAAAAACATATTAAATGAACAGCTCAATTCAAATCAAACTTTTTTATTATACGCCTATAATAAAATCACGTGCTGTTCCTAACCAACAAAACATTTCCGGTCGGCACTGTTGAAAATGATAGCAAGACGGTTGAAAGTACTACAGTCATTAAGTAAAAGTTTTTGATTATTTACTTTAATATTTGACTGTATGGGTGTAAGTGTACGTCCAGTGCCAAAATACCTGTCATGAAATTCTTGGTTGGGATCGATTTAGTATGTTATTTTGAGCACAAAATCATTAAAATTAAACGGCGCTCACTATTGTTTTTAAAACAAACTAAGTTCAAAGTAGCACAATTTTACATGCATTTAACCTATAAGTAGCAGCCATTTTGATTATCGAAATCATCAAATTATGATATTCCTTATCTAAGTTTTCCTAACCTAAGCTTTCCTAACCAAAACTTTTCTAATCTAAAGCTTTTCCTAACCTTAGCTACTTACCGGTATGGCAGCTACCTATAAGTTAAATGCATGTGAAATTGTGCTACTTTGATCTTAGTTCATTTTAAAAACAATAGTGACCGCCGTTTAATTTTTGTGATTTTGTGCTCAAAATAACATACTAAATCGATCCCAACCAATAATTTCATGACAGGTATTTTGGCACTGGACGTACACTTTAGCCAACTGCATGTCGTGTGAAATACATAGAAAAAAGGGTATTAATTTTCTATTATACTCTAGTGTCTTCTCATTAACTGGGAGTATTAATTCTATGATAACCGACGATAATAAACAGGGGAATACTGTAAATGTTCTCTATCTTTGTTTCAATTGCATCTTTTTGAAGTAAATATCTTCTATAAAGAACACCGCTAGCCATTCACCCAAGCGTCGCAAAATGTAGGAAACTTGAAAAGCGGGCATTTCCTTTCAACTTTCCTGCTCGGGGGATTTCCGTTTTCCCCTTTCACGTTTTTTTTGGCCAAACGGTGACTTCCTCGATTTTTGCCAACCATCACATCTGCATAACTGGCCGACATCCAATTCACCGAATAATACTATTAATGCAAACGAGGGTCAGCCTGCCCTGGATGGAGACCCGATATGCATGTATATAAAGTGAGGTCCACGTTATAATGGCAGTGGAGAACAGCGTTACCGAGTCTCTACCTTTTATAGAACCATAACCTATTTTTTTAACATTTTATTATCAAAATTTGTGAATGGAATAGTTTTGGGGCAAGCCTGTTGTTTCTTCCCAATCATATTTATATAATTTGTGATTGTATCCACAAATAAATGAATAAAATATCGGGGCACCGAGCTTCGCTCGCTATTTTTACTTTCCTTGCCCTATTACCATAGGTAAGGAAAGTATTGCTTTCCAAAAAAAAATTAAGGTACCCCAATTTCTGAATTTCTATACGTTTCAATTTCCCCTGATTCCGGAAAAGTGGTTTTTGGGTATTGGTCTGTATGTGTGTGTGTGTGTGTGTGTGTGTGTGTGTATGTGCGTCTGTGTACACGATATCTCATCTCCCAATAAACGGAATGACTTGAAATTTGGAACTTAAGGTCCTTCCCCTATTTTGACACGAACAATTTCGAACAAATTCAATTCAAGATGGCGGCTAAAATGGCGAAAATGTTGTAAAAACAGGGTTTTTTGCGATTTTCTCGAAAACGGCTCCAACGATTTTTAACAAATTTATACCTAAAATAGTCATTGATAAGCTCTATCAACTGCCACAAGTCCCATATCTGTAAAAATTTCAGGAGCTCCGCCCCACCAATGCAGAGTGTGATTTTAGATTCCCAATTATCAGGCTTCAGATACAATTTGAACAAAAAATTTCAAATGAAAAACATTGAGCATAAAAATCTCTACAATTAATGTTCAGTGACATTTTCACTTAAAATTGAAAATAAGCTCAAAATTCGAGAAAATATGTTTATCCAATAATGCAAACTGTTGGCAACTGTTGATTCTATTGAATCATTCACTATGAAGAGCAAAGACCTTAAAGAGATATAGACCCACAATGCCTATGCCTTCACAATGATAGCTCTTACTTGAAATTGAAGGCCGCCATTGGGGTATTTTAGCACGAGATTTTATATATGATATATTTGTAATACTATAGATCACAAAGGCATTGGTGGCATTGGTATGTAATAATCTTATGGGTTGCTCCCTCAATGGCGGATCTCAATTCCAAGTACGACACTAGCGCTGCATGTGAGTCTATGCATCTTTAAGGTCTTTGATGAAGAGATAGCAGACTTCGTATGTATCCAGCGTTATTGTCCTGTCACCAGCTGGCAGATCTTTGAATAGTAGACTTGAGATGCGCGGGAACACTTGCGTCAGGTGATAAATTTTCAAAACGGCAAGGAAAGTTGTGTGAATGCGCCACACCAGATTTTTATTTATTGATAAACAGAACACAATTCTCTAAAATGATCGTGTTTATATTTTACAGCTGGCTATACGTCAGCCTATGAATTTTGGGGATGCGATATTTTGATTTTCAACAGAATCACTCGCTCACTTTTTATTATCCAAGTCTCAGCTGTTTCGGCCAAGGATGAATTATCCTTTTCTTTATGCCATTCAGCGAGTTTTCCCCAAGGATGAGACCTAGTGCAATCGAATTTTTATATCATAAACCTAGGCTACTATGTTCCAAATTTCGTGAAAATCGTTAGAGCCGTTTTGGAGATCCGTTGAACATAAATAAACAGATAACCAGATATAAAAATATAAACTGATATACAGAAATTGCTCGCTTAAAACTAGTAGTTCTGTGAACAGTAGACCTCACGCAGTATTTTCATCCACAAGTACCTGATTGAAACTATAGACCTCATGGAAATACAGCAATAGACTGGCTTCTCCACACATCTGTGTAATCACTTGTCAGTTGATTTATGATGAATAATTCTATAGTCTGATTTTTACTCTTATATTGGCGTATGAAGGAGGCTCCGTTTTCCTTTTTTATTATCCTTGAAATGCAAAATTTCCAAAAACCTTGTATATACGTCGACGCGCAATTAAAAAAGGAACATACCTGTCAAATTTCATGAAAATCTATTACCGTGTTTCGCCGTAAATGCGCAACATATAAACATTTAAACATTAAAAGAAATGCCAAACCGTCGACTTGAATCTTAGACCTCACCTTAGCTGATACCGGTTTATCTCATTAACTGTTCATTCTTGTTAAAAATAATCAATTTTATTTTTTTTCGTCTTTAAAATATTTTTTTCAAGTTCTGATGAACTCCATGATTGAGATTCAATATTTTGTCAATTATATTTCTACATTGTTGAAAATCGATTTGACAATGTTGTGGAGGTAGGAAAGGATAGCGCTATCTGCTTTGTCGAATGATAGACAAGGATAGCAACACCAATGTTAATCAAATACTGCCATTATAACGTGGACCTCACTATAACAATGGATCCACTTTTATCTGTCAGCATTCCTCATAAGTATCAACAAAAACTTCCCATGTAACCAATGCTGACATTTTAAAGTGAACACTGTAGCAGATGTATGCAAATGACGGGAAAATGTTTTTTCCCGCTATGAAAAAGAGAACTTTTAACGGATTAAACTTTAGCTGCTCATATAGTGAGGTCCATGTTATAATGGCAGTATTTGTTTAGCGATGGTATTGCTACCCTTGTCTATCATTCAACAAAGTGGATAGCGATATCTCTTTCTCGCTTTGCTTTGTTGCCAGATCGTCTTTTAACAATGTAGAATTAATAATTAATTGACAAAATATTTCATCTTGATTGAGAAAATTCATTATGAAATTATTAGAAAATATAATGTATTTCTTACTAAAATATAATTGATTATTTCAAACGAGGATGAACAGTTAATATTATATCAATGAACCTGTATCAGCTACCGACTATAGAAGGCATTGACAAGACATGTTCGGCAACGTTTTTCTCCTATCTTTCTCCACTGCCATCATAACGTGGACCTCACCATAGGATGGGATCTGTTTAATGCTGGATAATCTCATATATGAACCTGAGGGATAGCTTAGGTTAGGCTATGGCGTATTAAAATAGTTGACTGTGAAAAGTAAAAATTAATTTTTATACAATGAGAGAGATTTAGGGCCGGTTTCCGAGCTCGGGATTTAGCTAAGTTCTAGATTTTAACTGGCTTTAAACTCTGGAGTCAGAAAATTGGCTTTCCGAGTCAGAGCGTTAACGTAGTTGAGGACTTAAATAGACTGGGGTTTAGAGATCATGTTAGACCCTGGAGTTTATAATTTCGCTTTCTGAGTGAAGGGCTTATAAGTCCAGGACTTGAATTAGATTCTCGTCTCTTTCCGAGTCAAGGATTTATCAAAAATCGTTAAGTCCAGGACTTAGAACAGCGTGATTTTAAACCGTCGACTGGGGTAGGTTTTAAATTCAAGTTCTAGACTTAACTGAGCAAACACAATTCAGTTATTGTTTTGGAGTAGATGAAAAGCCAAATAGATGTCATGGAATACCTAAATTATTTGGATTAGTCAATCTAAATTCATAATTTATAGTTTGCAAGTTCATTTTGGAATATAATTGTATCAGAATTATGCGTAAAAAACTAACCTCATAACCAAAAAATGTTCAAGCAAAATAATACAAGGATTGCCTTGGAATTTATATTCCAATCTGAATGTTATTAATCAATGTCATAATATTAATAACAATAATAAATTATTATTCCATTTTTTTCAAAACAAATACGTTTTCATACTCAATAGCCTAATGAAATTTTTATTCCAAAATCACTGGTTAGGATCAATGATCAATAACAGCATAACGTAAAATGAAATGTTTATTCATCCACCTTTCAAAGGTTTTGCTTTGAATAGGCCTACAAAGAAATCGAAACGTATTTTTACAAAATAGTTTGGAGAGCACGCTCATTTGAATTGTCCCGCTGCAATCAACTGTTTCCGTTTTGCTATAATGACAACAATACAACAGCAAAATATTGTGAATTTCCCTCATGTCTACTGCGTTAAAGTCCTGGACTCAAATAAGTCGAGAACTTGATAGACTCTGGAGTTTAGAAGATAAAATCGTGACTCAGAAAGTCAATTTAGACCCGAGAGCTTATTTGAGTCCTGGACTCTGTAAGTCCAGAACTTATAGATCCCGAGCTCGGAAACCGACCCTTAATGAAATATTTATATATACTTAAGACAATCAAGGTAGATAATTTTATGAAAAGGGTCACAGATTAAAATGTATTTTTGTCTATTACCAGAAAATCTAATAATAATAATATTTCATTATCAACAAAAGTATAGCAAAACAATGTAATACAGTTGAAAAACGTCACAGATAAATAACAGAATCAAATTCAACCACCGTAAAATGAAGATTCAATTCAATTTATTTCCAGATAAGATTAGAAAACTTGTACAAAATACTCAAGCGAGATTCCCACATATCAGTGTCAGTGAACCGGTGTCCGGTACAGTGAGAATATTATTCCCATAAGGTCTAATAGGGCTATTCACACTCGCTTGGCCGGGCCGTGTGTGAATAGTTCCATTAGAACTAATCTTATAAATTTGGAAGAAAAATAGCACAAGGACTACCTTATTATTTTATCTTTCAATTTTTATTACATTAGTGTCATTTGCATTGTAAATAAATAAATAAAATAAATAAATAGTCCCATTATAATTATTCATATAATTCTCTCAGCTACTGATAAGTCGGAATCCAGCTTTGGTGGTCATTAGATTCAATAGATGTCCTACAACAGACCTTGAACTACAAAACAAACTAATTTTTAATTTAGAAATTAAGATAAAGATAAAGAAAGGAAAAAAGATGTTGTCGAATTCCACTATAACATTTTTATTCACCAAAACTAGAATAAAAATGTTATAGTGGAATTCGACAACATCTTTTTTCCTTTCTTTATCTTAATATGGAGAAGTTCCACAATATCTCTGATAAAAGTGTTAATTTAGAAATAGTTGATGTCGAACTTTGACATCGGATGTAAGAAAAATCGAAGACAAACAATTGAATAAGTTATCAACTCTTGAATAAACAATTGAATATTTATTGTTTATCAATTTTATTTGTCGATACTTCGAACAATAATTTTAATCAACCAAAGTTAGGAAGAAAATAAGTTTTGGGTTGTAGTGAGGTCCCACGCTATAATGGTAGTATTTGATTAACATTGGTGTTGCTATCCTTGTCTGTCTTTCCACAACACAGATAGCGCTATCCTTTTCCAGTTCCGCAACGTTGCCAGATTGGTTTTTAACAATGTTGAAACATTATTTATCAACAATATATTTAATCTCAATTAAGAAAATGTATTACGTTATTCAATCATTAAAAAATGTTATTTTTCCAAGAATTTATTATTCTAAACAAGAATCGGTTTTTAACAATGTAGAAATATTATTAATCAACAAAATATTTAATCTCAATTAAGAAAATGTATTAAGTTATCCAATCATTAAAAAATGTTACTTTTCAAGAATTTATTATTCTAAACAAAAATGATCAGTTAAAATTGCATCTGATGTACCGGAATCAGCTATCTTTCATAGAAGGCAGTGGCAAGGCAGAGAATCATCTCGTTCTTGCTGTAGGCTACCAACAGGCACAGCCCAACACTGTTCCTTCCCTGAATTTTTATTTAGAAATTAGTCCAAAAAGTTGTTTATGTTTGGACTATTGTATAAATTAAAATTGGAACCGTTTTGGGCGTAAGTTAGCCTGTGTTACTTTTCTGTAAGTTGTATAATTCTGAATGATTGAATAAATAAATGTTTCATTCACTTTTGAACTATCATTTTTCTTGCATTTTTTGGAGTAATAATTGTTTGATTAATGGTTTTTGTGTTGTTTGCAGCGATTCTGGATAAGCTAAGAGTGGCCTCTCCGAAGCCGGGTCACGTGGAGCGAATCAGCTCACCGCAGTCTCCGCTGACGTCAGCCAATAGGAATAAAGCACTAGAGAGGTTCCTCAAGATCTGTGTGCGGCATATCACTGATGGACAGGTGACCACCTTCTCCTATTTTAGTTGAAAAATTGTTCGTTTCTCAAAAATTGTGTATTCAAAATCAATCAATGTTCACAACTAGGGATTTGTTTATTTATTATTTTACAAAGGCGACTTTCTAGAAGTATTTTAAGCCTATGATTAAATATGAATGATAATGATTTTCTTTCTTATAGAGCAGTTGTTTGCTCTGATAACTGGACACGGCCACTTCAGGGGACATCTCCACACAATTGGACTCAGAATTGAAAGTCAGATTTATAGGCTTTGTAATCATTATGAAGAGACTGCCAAGCATATCATACTGGATTGCGAAAGACTAGGGGCTCTGTTTGGCTGCAAGCAACCAGGTGATGAATGGGATGTTAGTATAGGGAAAAACTCCTCGATCTTGTCAAGGACATAGGTATTGGTTTGCCCAACTAACATACTTGGGACACACAATAAGCTTCGGTTGACGTGTGGGGATCTTCGAACCTTTGGATCCTTGAATCCGTCCCTTCAAAACATAATATAACATAGTCGAGCCATAATACGAATAAAACATATTTGAATTTTTGCAAACAATGTGAATAATTGATATACAATCATTGCCATATAAAACTAATCGCAATGATTCAATCTGAATATGATTTATCAATAATTTATTGGATAAACAACAGACGGACTTATGCAGACTTAGAGCCATATGAATAAAGTTGAGCATTTGCTTATACTTCTAAAATATGGAGCATTTGCTTCATATTCCATGAATAAACGTGAGCAAAACCTTTTGCTCATGCTCATCAAAAAAATAGTTCGAACATTTGCTCAAAAGTAAAAGCTTTTGCTCCAACGTGTATGAATAAACTAGAGCATTTGCTCAACTTTTGAAACAAATGCTTCAAAAAAGGTGAGTCTAGTCTAGAGCAGCTTTTCACCTTTTGCTCATAGTAAAATGGCTCAACTAATTTGTATGAGGAAGAGGAAACTATACCAGATACGATCACAACCAACAGTTGAGAACTATGAAAATCTTTTTAGATTCAAACATGATATATATCACCATTATCCCTGTTATGAAGATAGCCATCACAAAATAGGAAATAGGCATTTAAGAAGATGAGAGTGTAGACGATTATAAAAAGGCTATTGATATTATAAGAATATGCTGAAGATTATTAAAGAGATGACATTTTTTCATGCTATCATTTCAAAATTCTAAACTCAAACAACCTAAAACTCTATTCATAAATAGAAAACAGAGCAGACGACGCAAACACAATCGGTGCATCCTACTTGCATACTCAGCGCTTCCGTGAGCTATAAAAACAAATTAAGGCTACAAAAGCAAATCAGCTGATGAAAAATCTATAAAATACGTGAGCATTTGCTCCAGAGTTCAGGAGCATAAGGTAAGAGTATAAGGTAAAGCTTATTCATATAAAAATGAGCAAATGCTTTTGCTTCTACCTTTTGCTCATGAGCAAAACCTTATGCTCCATGCTCTTGCTCATGAGCATTTGCTCTGGTTTTATTCATATGGGCCATTATTCATTGAAAATATAGGTGTAAACTTCTAGGTTTGAGTAAGAAGACCTCTACGAATTTTCTAATTTACTAGTAGTTCTGTGAACAGTAGACCTCACGCAGTTTTCTCATCCACAAGTATCTGGTGTCGCCTGTTCGAGTTCCAGTGGTAACAGTCTTTCTCCAAAATATCTGTCATATGTTTTACAGTCTATCTTAAACTTGCTAAATGTTGAAGATGGTGAAGATAAAGAACGTTTTCTCCACAATTTTCAGCTGTAGAAATAGATACGGCTGCAACGCGTTTGGCCGTAAATCAGGACTTCCATGGCTTACTTTAGATAATATAGTAGACTATCTATAGTAGGCTATGGGACTTCCTATATACCGGACTTGCGCCTACAAAAAAAATGACCGTCGTAGGTGGTGGCCGGAATTGATATTTTAAACGGGAACTAGACGAACTGAGATATCGACAAACTGAGACGCTCTCTAACAGCTGATTAGTGATTTTTTTCTCAGTAGGAATTTCTATAAGACCACTACATACGGCGGCCATTTTTTTTGTAGGCGCAAGTCCGGTATATAGGAGGTCCTGGTAGTATAAATTTAATTAGATTGAAAACCGAAAAGAATGAAAATATTGCACCGAACTGTAAACTGTAAAGTTTTGAAAACTTGAAAAAATTTAATTATTTAGAAATTTAGAAACTAAGAACAAAACTAAACTCACTCCAAAATTATAACAAGGACCTCACTATAGTATATATTATTGCATTCTGTGAATATTTGTATTGAAACTTTTGTCAAAATGAATGTTGATTTATTGTGGTGTTTAGGGAGTGGTGTCCGGTGTGCTGCTGGTGACCCCGAACGCAGTGATGTTCGACCCGAACGTGTCCGACCCACTGGTGATCGAGCAGGGTCCCGAGTCATACGGTGTGATTGCGCCCATTGAGTATGTTGTCAACGCGGCCATCTATCACGACATTGCGCACATGCGGGTCGGCAACTCTGATCAAGCCAGGTAAATAGTTAGTTGAAATGCTATTAAATAGTTGTGAAATGAATATAATAGAGTCATTTAGAGGCCTCAACTATACGAGCGTGATAGACGCGCTTAAGGCTGTGCAAAGGCTAAAAATAAACTTTCTACTCGTGATATTTTTCAAAGTTTTTGATTTGTATATCATCAAGCTATCAAAATGAAAAAGTTTTCTCAGGAAATTTTTTTTTCTAATCATTAGTTTTTGAGATATGAGCGCCTAAAGATTACATTTTTGGGACAGAACATTTCAAATTCGGTAAGATATAAATCCATGAGATTTAGAGGATGGATTCTTCATGGTATTGTTGATCTATTAAAACAAAAATTTTCTGAAAATATCAATTTTTAAGATAGTTATTCAATTTACTAAAAATAACCAAAAATAACTTCAACTCTGTTGACACTAGTTCTGACACTGTGTTACTTGTAAATATTTGAAAAACACTTACTTTTGTTGGAGTGTTGAGGAATGCATTTCACTCCTGAAGAGGAGTTTCATCAGCCTGACACCAGGGGCGCTTGCTCTTATGAAGATCCTCTTCAGGAGTGAAATGCATACCTCAATACTCCAACAAAAGTAAGTGTTTTTCAAATATTTACAAGTAACAGTGTCTGAACTACAGCAGAGTTGAAGTTATTTTTGGTTATTTTTAGTAAATTGAATAACTTTTTCAAAAATTGATTTTTCAGAAAAATTTTGTATTAATAGATCAACAATACCATGAAGAATCCATCCTCTAAATCTCATGGATTTATATCTTACCAAATTTGAAATGTTCTGTCCCAAAAATTCAAACTTATGGCGTTCATATCTCAAAAAGTAATAATCGGGAAAAAATGTTTTCCTGAGAAAACGTTTTCATTTTTATAGCTTGATGATATACAAATCAAAAAACTTTGAAAAATAAGGAAGTTTTTTTTAGCCTTTGCACAGCCTTAATGTATTCGGGGCAACTTTTTGCCGTATCCACATATTGGCCCAACGATGACCAACGTCGGCCAGTGCCAATGTGTGGTTTGCTGGCTTTCGATTATCATCGCTCCGATTTTTGTCAAATGAAGGCCAGCCCAGCTTAGGCCAACGAGGGCAAACCACCTATCCACACTCTTGTCAACCAAATGTTCACACATGCTCGCCACACTTGCCCTGTCGTTTGTGGCCACCCTTAGTAACATTTTCCTGATAGATTAGCTGCTCACTAACGCAACTTTTCACCAAACATTTTTGACTTTGTAATGTGGATCTAACTCACTATAAATAATGTTGATCCGTCTCAAGTTGTATGGTATATAATGGAATTGAAAATACTGCAGTTCATAGTATTTAACCGATTTCGGTAATGCCATTTTCCTTTATTTATTTATTTATCTATCATTTACAATCAACTTAAGGACAAAGAAACAGACTACAGTCCAAAATTTCTTTTCATCCCAATTTCTTAAAATAAATTGTCCAAATAAAGGTTTGGTTCTCCTATTTAGAATATTTATTTCATCAATCTGTATTATTTTATGGCAAATAAATAGATTTGAATTTGAAAAAATACAATGATAGAGTGGCAAAGGTGGTTTGTGGCCACCCTAATCTTCTATGTTTCCTCGCCTCATGATAATATTCTATCAATAGTGTTTGTCTTTTTGTGTAGTTGAGAAGTAGATATTGTGGTAATTATTCATATTAAATGAAAAAGACTAAGAAATTGTCAAAAAACCACAGATTTATTGATACTTGGAAAGACCGGTTTCGGTTATTACACCATTGTCAATCTCTGATATACCTCTAGATTGTAAATCTCTAGTTTATCAGAGATTGACAATTGTGTAATAACCGAAACCGGTCTTTCTAAGTATCAATAAATCTGTGGTTTTTTGACGATTTCTTAATTTTTTTCATTTAATAGAGAGAAACTAGAGATTTACAATCTACAGGTTTATCAGAGATTGATAATGGTGTAATAACCGAAACCGGTCTTTCTAAAGGTGCGTACAGACTTTCGCTCTGCTCCGCAACCGAACGTCACTCGAGCAGAGCGATTGATGATCGACCGGGGAGCAAGAGTGGAACGCGAGAACAGCTAACATCTCCCGTAACGTTCATGACCGGTGCGACTGCAGATCGGGGGCGGAGCGATTGCAGAGCGATGGCGGAACGAGGGCGGAGCTTGCGCGGAGCGGGTTGGAGGCGCGTATATCCTGTACGCAGCTTATGTATCAATAAATCTTTGGTTTTTTGACAATTTCTTACTCTTTTTCATTTAATAGTGTTTGTAATTTGTTTTGCAGGAACCTGCCGAAACCCGAGGTGTACCATGCCAAATCGGAGGTGGAAGAGGAGACAGTGTTCCACAGCCTGGACGAGGTGGAGGGGGAAGGCGATGGAGAGGGGGAAGCCAGCCTGCTCACAGCCAATCAGGGCGACTCTCTGGACAGCGGCGACCCCCACCATTCCCCATCTGCCCGCGAGGACTCCCTCCTAGCCAAGGACGAGACTTTTCCTGAGCTCAGGTTAGTAACTCATATTTACTATTCTTCCGTTGTTGCAGAATTGAAAGCCAAGATTCGAGAAGCGATTTCAAATTCCAGTTGGACGTCAAACCATGGACAATGTGACGAAGAGACTACAGGAATGTTTGCGTAGAAAAGGAACACACCTGCAAGATGTCATCTTCAAAAAATAAATGTTACGGTATTATTTATTCTAAAATGGCATTATTTTTACTATTGAATGATATGAAAAACTTTATTTAAAGCTTTGTTTTACTTGAAATTATTCAACTTTCAAAATTTCCCGTTTCTCTGAAACACTGTATAAAACGTGAGTTTTGATATTTTTGTACCTGTAGGCTTTCAATGGTGTCCAGGTCGTCGACGGATGAGGAAGGAGAGGAGGAGGAGGAAGAGGAGGGTGAGGTGGACATAGATGGTGGTCCTGTGCCCAGAGATGGCGCCGCTTTTCCCAAAGCTTTTGAGCGCGACCTCGTCACCCCTACCAACTTGGTTACCTCCACCGATAAATTGGTCAGTCTAAATTTATTCATTCATTCTTTATCCATTAATCCGTTCATTGATTTTTTGTCATAGCCATTCAATATCAGCTGTTTTCCATGCATGAAATCGAGCCGGTAAACAGCTGATTGTAGAACAAATAAACATATGATTCTCATTACAGCATACTATACTGTAATAAAATCATATGTTTTCTTTACAGTCGAGTATGTTTTCTAGTTCCGAATTTTGAACAGCAAAACTGTCGCCTTCTAGCGCTCCAGGGGAAGTTTTGTAAACTACAATCAAGAAATTCCTGATTCGAAACTTGTAAACTAGGTTATGTTTATAGAATGCATGTAGTAATGTCAGCACAAGCAGGTAATGTTTTCTGTTTCTTAATTATTCTTTTCTAAATTATTATGGCAAAAAATCGTGTAAATTACTTGGACGTGAATGTCTTTTGCAGTGCTCGAATGAAATTCTAGTCTTGGTTAACGTCTCGACTAGAAACATCATTCTCACCTGCAAAACGGCCCTTCCCATCCTTGTGACTTAAGATACTATTACAGTTGTGTTGTGAGTGATGTTGTGGTACTTTTCCATAATGAAAACACAATCTTAAACTGTCAACCACTTTTTAAATTTGTGTTTTCATTCATTGATTGGTAAATTGGTCAGACTGCACTGAATTCATTCATTCATTCATTTACATAAACATTTAACAAAATGAATGTTACCCTGTTTTTCTATTTTTTCCATTTCGGCGTATGCTGTAAGAAAGTGGGTGCTATGACATAGTAGCATCCACATAGAACAGAGCTCTAGAGCATCAGGCAGCGCAAAACAGGAACTACAATTTTCGTATTTTTGAAATCGGCTATACGTTTTAAACAAGGTCTATAAATACCTCATGACACAATCCCGTGATGCATTGCAAAAACGCCATTTTATGGGGTTCTAGTTCACCAATTTTCAAATTTATCAGCTGTTATCATTATAGATTGAAGTGTAAATTTAAAGTATTGTAATTGTGCTCACTATAACCTTAGAGCTTGTTCACATGACAGCGATTTACGCTCGGTTGTCGCTCGATTGGCAAATCGCTCGGTTTGCCAGCCTCATACACATGACAGCGATTCATGAGTAGTTTGCGCTCGGTTATAATAAATAATTACTAGGTACAACATCTATGTACTCAATCTTAATATCTTAATCTATGTACTTAATCACTATATTACTGCTCTGATCGAAACCGCTCGGTTGACTGAAGACATGTTTACGCTCTCATGTCTGCTCTAGTATATCGAGCCGCCCGGCAACCGAGCGACAACCGAGCGGTTGTAGTCTGCGATTCGCCGGTGACTACTAAAACCGAGCGATGCATGTGTACGGCACCATGTGTTTCCCTATACCTGGCAATCGCTCGGTTTGTCAACTGCGCGACAACCGAACGTAAATCGCTGTCATGTGAACAGGCTCTTAGTGTCCGGTTTCCAATTAGGGAACTTTGGACTATATACGACGAGGTGGAACTACCCTTGGGTCTCCCCACCATTCAAAGCCATACGCTAATAATAATAATAAAATAGATTGAACAACATGTGTTTATTAGATTTGTACATAGAACTGCAGTTTCGAATTGAAACCTACACATCTTCAGCTTTAAGGTGTATTTTCGTTTGTGCGTAAATTTCCGCAGTCGACTACGACAAGCATTGTTGACATTCATATTGTCCAAATTTCAAGTGTGCTAAAACAGCTGATCAAATAACTTTTCATCATTTGTCTTTATTATTAAAGAATTGAACATTTCTAATAATATCAACATATTGCCATTTGAAAGTATAAAAGGTATAAGCTCAACCTGCCCCATTAAAACATAATTGATCATAATCTTTCAGGTTATGTAAACGAATTAAAATCTACACAATCTGAGATTCTCTCCCTGTCGTGGTCGACGACGGCATTTACACACAAACGAAATCCCAGCTTTAGCTGCAAAACATTGCTACAAACATAAGCTGCAAATACTATCACTTCATACCGCTTTCACTTCAATCCAACCAATCTGAGATTCTCTCCCTGACGTGGTAGACGAAGGCATTCACGCATAAACGAAAACCCAGATGCATCACTACACACTAATAAATATGGACTAATAAAACTTTGTTTTTTTTCAACAATTCTTGTAAAATAGTTGATTAGATAGTAATAATAGATGTTGTTTATCGTGTTTCTAGGAGGAAGAAACACCGACAATAGGGGAAGGCGATGAGACAGAGGGTGAACTTGAAATGGATTTTGCGAAGTCGCTAGAAGAGAGACGGAAATCTTCGCTGGATCACCACTGGGCTGTGCCCAGCAAACCGCACTCACTCGAAGACACCCATCAAGAAGGTACTCAATCACTAATTTGAAACTAAAATTCACCGGATTGATCCCGTGATCTAGTGGATATAGTGCTTGTATAGTCCCGGGTTTGAACCCGGATATGAAGAACCGCTTTTAACCAGGTCAATCCTGTATTATATTGGATGGGCACGTTAAACTGTCGGTCTCGGCTGATTTATAACAGTCTTATATATACCAGTTGTAAAGCACATTGACGGTTTCTAATTATATATTCAGGCAAGTTAGAACTTCTGTCAGGGACTCTCTACCAACAAGGTAGCTGAATCATTAGAAAATTAAAAACTAATCAATTAAAATATTATTCTTATCATAAATATATACATTTTCAAGTTGAATCGTGATTCAATTCTGCAATCAAGGTCTGATTTGCTTTCCAATCTGATTGCTTGTGCCAATTTCAAACCAAAACCATGAGTCAATTAATAATATTCTTCTTCAGTATTTGCGTAGAGAAAAGATAGTGTATCAGTTGTCTCTGGTATTAATATAAGTTTATTAAAAAGTTCAACATTTTAAACTGAAATTACGCTTTGGACAGCCCTTCATATTTGCTGATGACAGTGGAGTCGCCTCTTCCCTCTTTCAAATCAAACAAATTGACCAACTCTACTTCACTTTACTTTACTTCACGTGTTCGTTATATGAAACTGCATCAAGGGAGCGACGCTCCCGCAGTATATGACACTCGCACTCATAATATTTCTTCTCTCTCACCGTGAACACTGTTCTGAAATAAGCTTAGCATAGAATAGAAACATCGGTCTCTATGACGAGAAGTAAACTACCAAGCTCATTATCCCCACTACAAAAGGTTCAGTGATCAGTCGCATGTAAGGCCGCGTGTTCGAGGCGCTCAAGTCTGTACGCACCTACAGATAGATGATAATAACATTCATAATCTCGAATAGAAATAAAAAGACGTTGATGTTGTCAATACCACTATATTTTGTTCAAAATTAATTTACATGACAGAACCAGGTTTCATGGTAACACCTACCACATTGAACTAATTCAATTATGGAGAAATACCACAAGTTGGGAGAAATCCCATACAAGTTGGGAAACAGTTTTAGATTATTTCTGTTATCTCTCTCTAATTCAGTATTTTATTATTTACTTGTCTAAATGGAATAATACTATTTTAAGTCACATGGAAGGGAAGGGCCGTTTTGCAGGGCATGAATGATGTTTCTAGCCGAGACTAGAATTCTATTCGAGCCCTGCAAGAGACATTCACGTCCAAAGTAACGTACACTATTTTTTGTCATAATAATCTAAAGAAGAATAATTGGGAAATAGCAATTTACCTGCTTGTGCTGAAGTTAGTACATGCATTCTACAAACATAACCTAGTTTACAAATTCCGAATCAGGAATAACTTGATTGTAGTTGACAAAACTTCCACCGGAGCGCTAAAAGGTGTTTTTTTTTTTGTACAAGTTTTGCTGTTCCTATTTCGGAACTAGGAAACATACTCGACTGTAAAGAAAACATATGATTTTATTACAGTATAGTATGCTGTAATGAGAATCATATATTTCTTAATTTGTTGTACAATCAGCTATTTACCGGATTGATTTCATGCATGTAAAACAGCTCAAATTGAATGATCATGACAAAAATGTAATAACTTTGTAGATGCAGATTTAGATAGATAATAATCTTTCTCTCTGTGGTTTGTAGATAGATAATAATGTGTTACTTTCTGGTTTCAGGGTGTCTAGCAACAAGCAGCCCCTCCTCGACAAGTCAGCTGGTGAAGTCGTCCTGCCTACACGACTCGGGCATCGACATCCGCGAACCGCCCCTTTCCGCCTCCCGCGATCCGCCTCTACCGCCCCTTTCCGCTTGCCGCAAAACGGTCTACTCGGACGCGGATGTTCTGCTGGCTCCGCGCGACCAGTTTGTGCCGCCCATCGCCATTCCGCCGCCTCCCTGCGGGGGCAGTGGAGGTAGTGGGGGCGGTGAACGGAAGAAGACTACTTCCGTTTCGTTTAGTCTGGAGGAGGAGCAACCGGTGCAGGCGACGTTGAGGAATTCGGCCGCTTCCGAGGCCGAACGTGAGGTCAAGAAGAGTAAGGTATGATAATGATGAAGAATAAGGTATAATATTATAAAAAATTAAGTTTGTTTTCCGGTAACTCTTCAAAATTATATTTTTAATATGTGAATATTTCCTATTTTAGTAATAATAATGTAAAATATTTCTTCTATATTTAGTTTTGAAGCATCTAAATTTGAAAATCTACTTGTGAAAATACTTGAGTCTACAGTCTTGAGATACTACAGTCTCTCATAATGTGTCGTTCTTACATTATCTTCCGGCCAAAACAGTGATAGACAATAGTCGACAGTAATCGGCTTGAGTTAACAAAAATCGGCTTGAAATGTTGAACATAAACTACCTATACCATGGGAATCTTCTTATGCTATCTTTTATCTGTGATGCGCAACGAATAAGCGCATTTTACTTTTCATCACCTGATGTTTTGCTCATTAAACGACCTATACCATAGAATTTTCTACTATCTTGGTTATCAGGATCAATTTTCTCTCTCTGAGTTTAAGTTTTATTTTTTGTGTCATGTGTACTGTATTTATTGTTTTTCTAATTCTCTCTTTGCTTACAAAAGGAATTGCATATATGCTACAAATGAATTACATTATGTTACTAAATGGTTTACATATGTACAGTGAATTGTAGATTAATAATTACATGAATCATCTCTTTTTCTTTTGAGTTTTTAAATTATTATGAATTCATTCTATTTTTTCTGCTCTCTTAGTATTTCACTCTTAGTACTTCTTCTTTTCGGATTGAAATTTTATTTTTTTTTCTAGTTTTTCATACATTCCTTATGTTTCTTTTTTCTTTATAATATTTTTTCTATTTTCGACTGAATCTCAAGCCACTAATTATAGCCGACTGATTACTCGTTGCCATCGCTCAAACTACTTAGTTTTGCTGGTAACGCCAATGATAATATTATAATCAATTTTTAAATGGAAAATATTTTAATTTTAAGTTTTTGTAATGTATTGTATATGAAAATTTTTATATTTTTCACATTTGTAAAGTTTGTTTAATGATTTTGGCAATAAATATTTCTTTCTTTCTTTCTTTCTTTCTTTCTTTCTTTTTTCATTGTTATCTGGATACCTAAAGTGCGAGATAAATTACTTTTAACATGAAGAGGAGAAACCCATTTCTCCCTCCACAGTTTGTAGCATAGACAGAGACGGACATCCTGCGCACAATTGGATGCGCCGTGTCATTTTGCTTCATGTTCTTGTGATGAAAACATCTCCGTAACATACACAAACCAATATACCTGCTGACCAGGTCACTACTTGGAACATTGCCAGCAATAGATGGAGGGCAGTGTTGCCGCGTCGCGTTACAAATCTCTCTCACTCAGACACAAAAGAAGGAGAATGCTGCTAGGTGGTGGGAGTGAATAGTGGAGGATAGAGCATCGGACATCTCCGTCTTCGAGAAAGAGCCGTGTTAAAAGTAATTTATCTCGCACTTTAGTTATGCTATCTTTTCTCTATGTCTGTACTATTACAGATCTTTATATATCATTATTGAGATTATAAAAATATTATAAGATTCTTATTGTATTGCGTTATTCATTATTTTTATTTTGAATATTTTGAATTATTTTTTCGATTTCAGATGAAGAAACGTCTCTCCTACCCGCTGTCATGGATGGAGGGGATTGTTGGAGAAGGAGGCAAGGATGAGGGAGGTGGAGGGGGTTCCTCCTCTTCTCTTCCCTCCTCAGCCGACTCGCACACTCCATCCTCCTCACACTCACAGGCCAACACCACCTCCTCGTCGTCTCACTCGCACTCCAGTGTCTTCTCGAAAGTGTTCTCTAGGTCAGTGTCACGTCTCTTTCTCACTAGAAGCCTAAGTGCCGGTTGCACAAAAGCCGGTTAAGTTTCAATCGTGATTAATTCCACTAGAACCAATCAGAGTCTATTCAGAAAAACCTTCTCTGATTGGCTCTTGTGAATCTAACCACGATTAAAATTTGACCGGTTTTTGTGCTACCGGGCCAAACTAGATGGTAATTTAAAATTCGACTGATTCACTGTCGATGTTGTAGAACCGTTCCATGATAAAATAAAAGAATAATGAAAAAAATGATAAACACACGATTTATGTGTGTTTTTATTTCATCATAGATGGTAATTGCTTGGGTTTAAAGGTTTCAACGCACACAGCAATAAACGGAGGAAATAGTATCATAGAGAAACAATAGCGTAAGTAGATATCCCATGATATAATGAGTTTATGTCGCAACTTTTACTGTTATCTCAAGCCCATTACTGTTGATTATTGTAGATGTTTACTGTTTTGTTGGGGTGAGAGTGTATGAACGGCACAATATGAGAGACTACCAGTGTCACACAGCTTCAAGGAAAAGAACTAAGTGGACTATCGGCTTGAGATAACAGTAAAAGTTACGACATAAACTCCCTATACCATGGGATATCTACTTACCCTATTGTTTCTCTATGATAGTATCTTACGTCACAAGGATGGGAAGGGGTCTTTTGCAGGCGAGAATGATGTTTCTAGTCAAGGCGTTAGCCGAGACTAGAATTTTCATTCGAGCACTGCAAAAGACATTCACGTCCAAGTAACTTACACTATTTTTTGTCATAATAATCTAAAGAAGAATAATTGAGAAATAGAAAACATTACCTGCTTGTGCTGACATTACTACACATGCATTCTATAAACATAACCCAGTTTACAAATTCCGAATCAGGAATTTTGTAGAAGTGGACAAAACTTCCACCTGGAGCGCTGAAGGTGATTTTTTTTTGGCAGTTTTGCTGTTAATATTTCTGAACTAGGAAACATACTCGACTGTAAAGAAAACATATGGTTCCATTATAGTACAGTATCATAGAGAAACAATAGCGTAAGTAGATATCCCATGGTATAGGGCCTTTATGTCGCAACTTTTACTGTTACCTCAAGCCGATTACTGTTGATTATTGTCGAATTTCATTGTTTTGTTGGGGTGAGAGTGTATGAACGGCACAATATGAGAGACTACCAGCGTCACACAGCTTCAAGGGAAAGAATTGCATGAACTATGGCATAGCCACCTCTAATAGAAGGCCCCGGCCTACGATATTGCAACGTCGCAGTGTAGGCCTAGAATCTAGTACATGATTGGTGAAAAAGATTTAAAAAAATACCAGCTGATCTTTTTCACCAATCATGTATTAGATTCTAGGCCTACACTGCGATGTTGCAATATTGTAGGCCGGGGCCTTCTATTAGAGGTGGCTATGACTATGGGCTTGAGATAACAGTAAAAGTTGCGACATAAACGTCCTTATACCATGGGATATCTACTAATGCCATTGTTTCTCTATGACAGTATGCTGTAATGAGAATCATATGTTTATTTGTTCTGTAAACAGCTGTTTACCGGGTTGATTTCATGCATGGAAAAACAGCTGAGATTGAATGACTATGACAAAAAATAATATAACGTCTGCATGCAGAAGTGATCACACATACGCAGACAGTGTGCGTTGCAACATTTGAACACCTTGGGAGTAATTAAAAAAAAATCCCATCTGTTTGCATACGTCCGTTGCTGTGTGCGTTCCCATTTCAAGAACCGAATTTAAGTATTGATTTGGATATATCTCACTACAAATTTACATATTGAATGTAGTGAGACTGACGTTATAAAGTTAGTGAAAAAATGATAGGATTCCCCAAAATTCTGTCACCACTGCCTTTTCTAGGTAGGTGCTATCATAGAGAAACAATAGCATAAGTAGATATCCCATGGTATAGGGCGTTTATGTCGTAACTTTTACTGTTATCTCAAGCCTATTATTGTCGATTATTGTAGATTCTTACAGTTTTGTTGGGGTGAGAGTGTATGAACGGCACAATATGAGAGACTACCAGCGTCACACAGCTTCAAGGGAAAGAACTACGTGGACTATCGGCTTGAGATCACAGTAAAAGTTGCGACATAAACGCCCTATACCATGGGATATCTACTTATGCTATTGTTTCTCTATGGTGCTATTCTCACAAGCTGTTAGAAAAACAAGATTTTTATTTATTTCACGCATTGTATAGATTATTGTCTGAAGTGAAATACAGATTGTAACCAGTATCTGATTAACAATTGTTAGCTACCCTTGTCTATCATTTGACAAACCCGATAGCTCTAACCTTTTCCAAATCCACACTGTTGCCAAATTGTTTGCAGACTATGAAAATATTAATAATAAACAATGTGAATGAAGATATTTACAATGAACTACGAGAATCTTTGTTTCTAAAAGTTATACACTCATCTACATATTTATTTTCTGTTCTGAATATGTTAATTGTTCATTTGTTTCCATTATAATGAAGTTTTAGTATGCAATGGGTCTTGCAAGACCTGGCAATACATTGTCATTTGTAATAAAGAATCAATAAAGAATAAATTTTTCTGTAGTTGAGAAGTTGATATTGTGGTAATACAAAATAACTTAGAGAAAATACAATATCCTCGAATCAACTACGAGGATATTTATTAATCTCAATTAAGAAAATGTATTATTAAATCATGAGAAGATATTTTTCCTGGTTGAAATATATTTATTTATTTATCACATTGTGCACAAACACTTACAGGAAATGCACAACAGGCTCATGCCCAAAACTGTCCCATTTCCAATTTATACTATACTGTCCAAATCCAAATGTTGGTTATGTCACTTTCACTTTTCAAAATACAATTTACGCTCTTCAATACTCAGATAAACGAGTAAATTTTGAATCAAATAGGTACTATTAGAGTCTAAAATCAAAAAATCTAGAACAGTAATTCAGTAATTATTCAAAAAGTCTATATTTGAGATATAATTGAACATTTGAGATTATCCAATCTCAATCCGAAAATATTTCAATATTGTTGATTACAAACTAGAACCAACAATCAGTTTTATATCAGATATCCTGGGATAACTTGAATTATTAAAGTTATGTTCTTAGAGAAGGCGATGGGAAAAGAGAATTGGCAACTTTGCTATCCTATCATTTTCACTAACTCAATAACGTGAATCACTATAGAGTGTACATTAATATGCTCACAATACAAGCGAATTTCCAAAGTTGTCTAGTAAAGAACATTAATAGGATACTTGAATTGATGAACTTATTCAAATCAAATCAAAATTTGTATTTGCAATTCAAACAATTGAGGGTCCAAATAATTTGTGGAATAATGCTTCTTAATACGTTAATAATTAAAAATGTGATCAATCAACTTTATTAACCCATCCAAAATATCAGAAAACCAGTTGATTAGTTGATATAATCATCTCTAATATCCGAAATTCAGGATAATTCAAATCAAAATTTGTTTTTGCAATTCAAACAATTGAGGGTCCAAATAATTTGTGGAATAATGCTTCTTAATACGTTAATAATTAAAAATGTGATCAATCAACTTTATTAACCCATCCAAAATATCAGAAAACCAGTTGATTAGTTGATAAAATCATCTTTAATATCCGAAATTCAGGATAATTCTAGGATGTGCTATTGCTATTATGTATTGTATAATATGGTACTGAGTATTTTGAATTGGCATTATGCTGTTCACAATAATTAACAAATTTGCAACTTGCATTTTCTTCTAAAAATTTAGTAGATTTAAACTTGATTTAGTTGATTTGTTTGCAAGTTGCAGTGATGTAACAACAGAGTACAGAATAAACTAAATAATTGTTATACTGTAATGATGAGATTCTTCGTTTCAAATTGGATTATTAGTTGGAGACAACTAATTTTATAAATGACTGGAATGGAAAAGCGTGTTGAAACGTTTAGTGCTGGTTGCACAACAGCCGGTTAAATTTTAACCGTGATTAATTCCACGAGAACCAATCAGAGAAGGCGTTTTTGAAAAGACGATAGGTTCTAGTGAAATTAATCACTGTTGAATTTAACCGGCTGTTGTGCGATCGGGCCTTGAGTCACAATAGTAGGATATTCCTTTGATTTATTCTGAGAAGAGCAAGTTTATTTTACGTAAATTGCAGTGGTAATTGTTTTGTTTTTAAGGTAAAATTTTAATTTAGTGTATTTGGTTTTTGATTTTTATCTGATAAACCTCTGATATCTATAAAAATTATTCTATACTCTGTTTTTATCACATTATGAAAGTATCTTGCACATCTTTTAACAGCTACTTTTCGAAAAAGAGGTCTAATACAGAAATGATAGCAATAAATTATCCAATAACTCCATTTTTATAGTAATATAATCAGTAGCTGCTCATTTCAGTATTCAATTGTAATTCTATAGCAATTTTCAAGCGTAAAATATTTATTTTGCTTGTAAGTGTACACAATAATTACAATAATATAAAATCAAAAATACAATTTTTCTACTATTTTGTGATATAATTAATAGTAATGAAATGAAATGTTCATTTGAACAATACTCAATTCATTGCTTCTTGCAATAATATGGTAATTATAGTCTCATGAAGTGTTCAAATCAGTATTAAATTTATCTGTGATAAGACCTCTTTAATTGTAAATTATTTTCTCAGTTTGTTGCGTTTGAGTTTGAGTTTCTATTGCTGGTGACAGAATACTGTGATAATTATTATAGTTCTTGCTTAGAATGGCGGGTACACATGCAGTGCAGTGAGCAATTTCAATCAATTTTCACCTCTGGATTTTATTAATTTTGTTAGTGATCAATGAAAAATTGATTGAAGTAGTTGATCTTTGTTGACGAAGTAATTAAGTGATCACTTTGGATAATGAAAGCCTTGATAAGCTTCAAGAAGACCTTACTGTAAGGCTCAACTCACACTTACGCGACTCAGGTCGAGAAGAGACTCGACTCTAGTCGAGAGCATGTGTTTTCAAATGGTGACGTCGCGGAGACTAGAATCGACTGGTGTGAGTGTCACCATTTGGAAACACATGCTCTCCACTAGAGTCGAGTCTCTTCTCTACCTGAGTCGCGTAAGTGTGAGTTGAGCCTTAATGTTCAAAAGAGATTAATTTTGGTAGTTGTATATCTTTATAAAAAAAAGTAGATCTACTTATCTCTCACAATCTTCCATTATCGGCTCCCTTGCCCTAGTACAAGCCTGGAGCTCGTGTGAGCATCATCCTCAGCCAAAAAAAAGTATTTTTTTTTATTGATACAATAACAAATCATACGGTATAATAAATACATGATAAATTGATAAATTTATTGTGAGATTCAATTTCAAACAAATCGAAGTATTTTGTCAAAATTCCAACTTTAAAAGCTCACTGTACCTGTAAACTTTGCATTACTTTCTATTTGATAAGCATTTTACATTATTTGAAAGTGTACTAAGCTGCAGTATGGGTCATGCGTAATTAACAATAATAATTAACAACTAATTTGTATCTTGATTAGCAATTCTATTAACTTAACTTTGTGACTGACTTGTGATGTTCTTATTTTGTTTGCTTTGCGCCCAATCTGTGAATGCAATCATTAATTTTGGCTCAATTTTCTTTCTCTCCATTTCCTTTCATCTCTTTTCCTTATCCCCCCCCATTAACAACTAAACAATATTGAAATATTTTACAAATGTACATTTTTCAACAAACAAAATACCTAACCTAACCTGAAATATACTAACCTTCACGTTTTTACACTGACACATGCTGGAACGCTTTTTGGATTTCTGCTTTTAATAATATTCTCACACTTTCTACACATTTTGGGTGTTTTGAATTTTCAAATCTTTGACATTATTCTCAACTATGAACAAACAATTATTGTAATCTATGCTTGAACTTTCTTTTTATTCTTCTATATTGTTTTGTTTTGATTATTTCTCTCATTTATCTTCTTTTTATAATTTAACCTTCAATCTTCTGTACCTACATTTCCATTATTTCATCAATATTTTCCACCAAATTTCTCTCTTTTCAAACGTTCACCAACTTTTGACTCTCTCTTTTTCCAACTTTCACAAACTTTCTTCCAAAATATTTTTATAATTCCTTCCATATTTCCCAACATTTTTTCTTTATTATTAATGTTTCTTACATGCTCGCCCCTAATTTTCATCAAATTTTTCCAACCCTTAATCAACTTTCAACTTTTTTCTTTTCAACTTTCTCTCTTTCGAACTTTCACTAACTTCCTCCTTCCAAAATATTCTTATTATTCCTTGCATATTTCCCTACATACAACTTTTCATTTCTAATTTTTCTACACTCATTTCCGCCATTTTTCTCTCACAATTTTCCGACACCTAAACATTTTTACTATCTATTCAATTCTATTCTCTATTCTCTTTTCTTCTCTCCTCATTTTCTATGACTATTCTCTCACTACACTAAAATATTCTAATTATCTCTTCCATATTTTCCAACATATTTTCTTCATTTTTAATGTTTCTCTGATCTTCTCTCCTTATTTTTCATCGACTATCTCTCACTACACCATAATTTCTTGCATATTTACCAACAACTTCTTTTCATTTCTCATGTTCTAAACTCATTACCTATTATCTTTTTCTCACAATTTCCGACACCTAAACATTTTTATTATTTCTTCCATGTTTTTCAACAAATTTTCTTCATTCTCATGTATCTACTTCTGATCTTCTAATCTTCTTTCCTCATTTTCCATCGACTATCTCTCACAACACCATAATACTTCTATTATCTCTTCCATGTTTTCCAACAAATTTTCTCTATGTTTCATGTTTCTCTGATCTTCTCTCCTTATTTTTCATCGACTATCTCTCACAACACCATAATACTCTTATTATTTCTTCCATGTTTCCCAACAAATTTTCTCTATTTTTCATGTTTCCCTCATCTTCTCTCCTCATTTTCTATGACTATTCTCTCACATCACTAAAATATTCTTATCATCTCTTCCATATTTTCTTCATTTTTCATGTTTCTTTTGATCTTCTCTCCTTATTTTTCATCGACTATCTCTCACAACACCATAACACTGTTATTATTTCTTCCATATTTTCCAACAACTATTCTTCATGCTTCATATTTCTCTTATGTTTTGAAATCTTATAATTTCTACCATATTCCCCAAAAATTTATTTTAATTTTTCATGTTTCCCCCTATTTCTCCCCGACAATTTCCCCGCACACGACAAATACACAGCTCGCCCATAAACATGGTGACTGATTTCGGCTCGGGCCTATTTCAAAAAACACCCAGCGAAGAGGGGGTGGGTCGCTTCCCCTTTCCCCCCTCTTCCTCCTCTCTACCCGACCACCCTCCCCTCCACACCCCACCTCTACATCCACCCCTATCAGCCTCAGCCTCCATCAGTGCAACGCAGGGAATAGGTAGTTTTTCACCCTCGTCCATTTTCAATAGCGTAGGGTAAGTTGCATCTTAAAATTAACCTAAAAAACTCGAGATATGTGTTGCCTAAGCTCAATTTCCTCCGTGTCAGATTGATGTTGTGATATAATTAGCACGTTCGGTGTATTATATTATTAAAATAATTTGTTAAGTATATGTTTCCTAACCTATTATCCTCTGTCGTATTATAAGCACGATCGGTGTATTTTTTTCAAGATTATTTGTTGAAAATGGTCTATGTTCTCCTAACCTATTATACTCATTCGTTTTATTAGCACGTTCAGTGTACAATATTATTAAAACTATTTGTTGAATATGAATAAAAATAGATATCTAAGTACCCTTTTTAAAATTATTTAGTTACAACATGTTTCGGCTATATGATGCCAATATCAAACAAGTTGTGACTAAATAATTTTAAAGGGTACTAAAGCTGCGTTTACACCAAAGTTATTAACAAAATGTTAATAATTTAATCCTTATAAATTCTATTAGATTGAACATAACTTATCATACACATGATGAAATTATGGGGTCGATGTCAAACGAGGCAAACGACAGAAGAGTCCTGCGACAGTCGAGACCAGCGACAGTAGAGACCGGCGACATTCGAGGCCAGCGACGGTAGAGGGCTCCTGAAAAAGTGGCCTCAAATGTCGCCTGCGTTTGGCGACAGTTGAGGCCACTCTAATTTTTGTACAGCCCCGACAGTCGAGACCTACGACGGGAGAGGACTCCTGAAAAAGTGGCCTCAAATGTCGCCTGCGTTAGGCGACAGTTGAGGCCACTCTAATTTTCGTACACTCCCGACAGTCGAGGCCTACGACCGTAGAGGACTGTAAAACAGTCCTCTACGGTCGTAGGCCTCGAATGTCGTCGGTCTCGACTGTCGCGCCCCCAAATTATGTGCTTGTCAAGTTCCGTTCAATCTAATAGAATCTATAAGGATTAAGCTATTAACATTTTGTTAATAACTTTGGTGTAAACGCAGCTTTAGATTTCTATTTTTATTCATATATAAGAGTAGCCCTGAAAAGAAAAAATACAATTATTCTTTAATATATGTTTTCCTAACCTATAATCCTCAGTCGTTTAATTGGCACGTTCGTTGTATAATATTATTAACATAATTTGTTGAATATATGTTTTTCTAACCTATAATCGTCAATCGATGTTGTGACATAACTAGCACGTTTAATGTATTTTAATACTTAAATAATTTGTTATCCATGTTTTCCTAACCCAGATTCCTTCTTCAGTTTAATATTGTGATTATTTGGGTTGCACGTTCTATTTATTCTACTAATAAGTATACTAAGTGCTGATTGCACAACATCCGGTTAAATTTTAACCGTGATTAATTCCACGATAACCAATCAGAGAAGCTGTCTTTTCAAAAACGCCTTCTCTGATTGGTTCTCGTGAAATTAATCACAGTTAAAATTTAACCGGCTGTTGTGCAACCGGGCTTTACAGTATAAAAATATTTTCCATGCTTCCTAACCTAACCTATATCTAACCTCTTTTGGTTCATAATTAGCAAGTGACAATAAGTAAAAAATAACGAGTAAGTGACAAAAATAAGTTCATAATTAGCTCATTGATGTATTGTAGATTCAATATCATGTTTTCCTTTTGAAAAACAGTATGTTCTAAGTCTCCCAACCCAACCTAACCTAGAGTTTTATCTCAGTTTGATATTCTAAAGCTGCGATTACACCAAAGTTATTTACAAAATGTTAATAACTTAATCCTTACAGATTCTATTAGATTGAACGGAACTTGACAAACACATATGATAAGTTGTTTTTAATCTAATAGAATCTTTAATTAAGGATTGTGTTAATAACTTTGCTGTGAAGGCAGCTTTACAATTTGCATGTATATCTTTTGTGTTTTCCCAACCTAGAGGCCCGATAACACATATAATTTTCACCTTCCATGTTGTATGAATATATGTTAAAAAATTAAGATCTTTATGATTAATAATTATTATTTAACGAAAATCCTGAATAAATGCTGCAAATCACCCCGAAGACCTCTGTTACTGCAGACATTGACAACAGGGTTAACAGCTAGATGGAAATTCGATGAGAACTACTATCCAAAAATTAGTTGCCAGCCCGGGAATGGCAACTTTCCCGGGCTGGCAACTAATTTTTGGATAGTAGTTCTCATCGAATTTCCGGGAATGGCAACTTTCCCGGGCTGGCAACTAATTTTTGGATAGTAGTTCTCATCGAATTTCCGGGAATGGCAACTTTCCCGGGCTGGCAACTAATTTTTGGATAGTAGTTTCATCGAATTTCCATCTAGCTGTTAACCCTGTTGTCAATGTCTGCAGTAGCAGAGGTCTTCGGGGTGATTTGCAGCAATTATTCAGGATTTTCGTTAAATAATAATTATATATTAATTAGCATTTGAATAAATGCATTCTCTATTTAATTCCATCTGTATCTTTATGATTGTTATTGCTCATAAAATAAAAAAGTCCAACATTTATTAATTTCTCATAACAAAGAGTCAAAAACATTAGTGCTTCTAATATTCTTAAAGAACTTCAAAAATTAACCAATGACTGAATAACATCAGCCCCAACTCATAACTGATTTTATTGTTAATTTAGATAGCTTATGCATTCTCACTAAATAAAAATACTACATATTGGCTAACCACAGCTATTAAAAAATCGAGATACCGGTTTCGGTTGTTACGCCATTATCAACTCTGGTTCAAACTCCATCCTCATATTCAAGTGATCTGCTAAAAATTATTAAATTACCAATTATTTGGGATGGTACTCCAACTAGCTTATTGCAACTGGGAAGAATTCCCATGGAAGAACGTGTTCAGGACTTGATACATTAAATATAAAAAAGTCCAAAATTTATTATTTTTTTCTTGACAAATAGCCAAGAACTTTTTTAGTGCTTCCAATATTCTAAATGAACCAATGACTACATAACATCAGCCTCAACTTATAACTAATTTTATTGTTAATGTAGCAATAAAATACATCCAGATGTATTAATACATCTGCATTTAATTACATTAATGATCACAATGATCTCTAGAAATATTTTTAGAAATATTCTACGATGAGATCCCCTCTATAAATAGTATGTATTCTTTCATCCTTCATTCTATTCCTGTCTCTACCACCTCTTCTGTATAACTCTAGTCCAACTAATGTATATATGAAAGTGTATTGATTTAGTTTAGTGTTACTTGGCATGTTGACTGGTAGAAGGTAGATTAATTTCATGTGTATCTGCTAGCTAGTGTTAAGATATGTTTCTCGTAAGAATGTATGAGTAGATATGGCTTTACAAATGGATAATTCAAAAAAATTGTTTGGAATTGTAGTTTGATGATTCAAATTAAGTTTTTTGAGCTTGTGCAAACTCGAATTTTAGTGATAGAGCGTTTACTAACAAAGAAAATAGTTAACAATTCAAAAACATTCAAACAATATTTTTTATTACTAACAAAGAAAATAGTTTACAATTCAAAACCATTCAAACAATAATCATTATTAAATAAAGATCCAAAAATATTTTTTAAACACTTTCTATGGTGTATGGTTTTGAATTACAATAGTGGATTCTTATTAATTTATTTATTGAAAACTGATTGACTAGGTGGAGAAGAGAATAATTTCTTACCATTACAATAGAATATATAGCACAAATATATGACTTGATATCTAGTTAGACCCGGTTTCTAGGACGCTTATTACATCTACAGAACTATTAAATCTGTATGTTTGGTGGTCCATTAGATCTAATAACTGTTGTAGAAACCGGGCCATAGTGTGATACATTGTGATCCAAACTATCAATTATCATTAGTCACTATTTCAATTTTAGATATAATCAGTTTTCTCCATTTGTTGTCTCTACATACTATGTGTCCATTCACTTTACTAAAAATGGTATTAACAGAATAAAATATTGATGTTTATTACGATAATAAATTTTAGTATAATATCTTGAGCATGTCAACCTTTCACTGTGTGTGAAATATCACTGATGTCTCAATAGATTTGTGCTGTATTTAGTGTTCTCATAAACTATGTTTCACTCGTGTACTCTGTATTGTGCTGTCTCCAAATGAGTTCACTGTCGCTCTGATCTGTGCTGTCACTATATAGGTGTGTTTGATTCAAGAATGGCATGATTAAAAAAATCTGGAAAAACTTGCACTTAATAGTTGTGAAATGCACCAATGAAAAGATAACAATTTGCCAGTCCTGTGTAGTGTCAATATTTGTATAGTATTTCAATTTTAATTGGTTGATTTTTTTGTGAAATCAATTTTAAATGTGTGATTATAAATGTGAAAATTCATCGACATGTTGAAAGTTTGGAATGTAGGAACACTGAATAGAGAAACATGAACAATGTAGGTTGTTCATTACTTGTGGTAGGAATTTCAAAACTGGGAGATTATTGAAATTTGTTGTACCTTAGAGAAAAGATAGCATATCTTATGCTATAATTCCTCTATTGCTGTGTTACTTTCTTTGTGCAGTATTATAATAGTATGACTGTACTGTATTTTAAAAGCTTCTTAACTCGTCCAAATCAAATTATGAGTTGATGCAAAATATAATTGCAGATGGAGACAAATTGGAAGTCGCATTTGTTCAAATCTAGCTGTTTACCCTGTTGTCAATATTTGCAATAGCAGAAGTCTTCGGTGTGATTTACAGCATATAATTGAGATTTTCGTATAATAATTATTCAAAATATAATTGATTATCTTATTTTTTTGAATAATTGTATATATTGATCTTGAATCAATAGATGAATAAATACATGAATAAATCTTTCCAGTTTGCCTCCAATATTACAGGCTTCCATTTTGTATACTTGTAAACTGTTATTAACCATTTTTAAAGTTGGAGAGCGAGGGAGTCTTTGTACTTCTCACTCTAAGGGCCGGTTTCCGAGCTCGGGATTCAGCTAAGTCCTAGACTTTAAACAGCTGGAATCAGAAAATTGTCTTTCCAAAACGGGGCGTAGTCGCAGTCATTGTCATAGTCACGCTTGAATTAAACTTCGAAAAACTAGAAAATTAAACACAAAATAAAATAAAGAGAAAATAGTGTAAAGCTTCAGCTATTTTGAATTATGTAGGAATGTCTAATTTCGTCAAGAAAAAAAGTTTCCAATTATAGTAATGAGAAAATAAAAACTACGACTACTGTTATAAAAGCTGCGACTACGCCCCGTTTTGGAAAGCCAATTTTCTGACTCCAGCTGTTTAAAGTCTAGGACTTGGCTAAATCCCGAGCTCGGAAACCGGCCCTATATGATTACAATTCAAGTTATAGAGAAATTTTCCAATTTTATAATATATTCCATGAATATTCCCAACTTCTCTTTTGTAGAATAATGTATTTTGTAATTTAACAGCAAATAACTATTTACTAGAATCTACTTGATATTATTATTATTAAATTTGAGTTACTTTTAGAATGTGCAGATAGCATAGTCGGCGTGGGCTTGTATTGGGAGAGATTTTGTTGGCAAATTATATTATAGAAGAACAAAAGTTGTCAATTTTTTGCCCTTGAGCGTGTTGGCGAGGCCTTTTCTTGGGGGGGGGATTTTGTTTGTAACTTTCTCAGTGTTTCCATCATACTGAGTGAATTTTGTTGAAAACAAGACAATAAAGTGTTGTTTTGCTTTTTAAGAAGTTGGCAACAAATTTTTGAAAACTCAGTCAACAAGCCTGGTATAAACGCGGTTTTAGACTGACAACTAACGACAGGACATGCATGATAAACATGTGTGTCGACAGAACATGTATGATAAACATGTGTGTACACACATGCATGTCCTACCGTTAGTGGCCAGACTTGGTCGTTCACGCATCATAGATTTGTGGAATCTTCCCTCGTTTTATTTTCATCGAATATTCTAATCAATTTTGTATTTTTTCAAACAGGAGATCCTCAGTTGGAACGTTCATCAGGCAACAGAACCAACCATCAGGCCCCACCCCTCCTCTATCAGCCGGTGCTGCCAACTCTCTAAATCAAAAATCAGCGGCTCCCAAACTGGACTACCGCAGCATGGTGTCAGTCGACGACATGCCAGAACTTTTCGCTTCGTTCGACAGTGAGTTTCTCTCTTCAATTCATTCCATCCATTATTATCTATCTCCTTCTATTATTCTATCTGAAGCTGTTAGAGCCGCGCGAATCTTTAGAAATGTTAGACAAAGTTAGAGTGGTGGCTACGAGCAGCCGTGTTGTGTTTAGATATCGAATTGACTGACTCAATCATCTCTCACTAGTTGCTGTAGTTTATTAGATTTTGGTTGCAGTATTTGTCCAAAACTATTTTGATCCTATGAAATATTTACTTCACTATAATAATCTAGTATTAATATTTAATAATACTATTTTAATCCTATTTTACAACTGAACAGATGCTTCTCTCTTATTGACCGAGCGAAGTGAGGTCTAAGATTCAAGTCGACGGTTTTGCATTTCTCTTAATGTTTAAATGTTTATATGTTGCAATGTTTATATAATGTTTAAATGTTTATATGTTATATTTATGTTAAATTTCCTTTTTATCCTTCAACCCTGAAGCTTTTTTAGCACTACTAGGATATCGGGGATGATATTCTACATCCAATTCTGACGTTGAATTGGAAATTTGAGAAAGTTGAAATTTTACACGATTTGGCAACCCTGCAATTTCTTCGGATGGAGGGCCAAGTCTCAACTTATTTTACACAAGCTATAATAGATAGTGGCAAGAAATTGTACAATTTTACTCCTATAAACATCCAGCTTTATTGAGATCGTGAATACCTGAGGTATTTAGTTCTTATGGTATTTCTGTGCCTCGTTATATGATTATGGACTTGTGCTAGTAGCCAAATCCCCTTCATACGTATATATAAAATTTATAGTTTTAAATGTTTGGACCAACATTTTATAAAAATTGTACACGTAAAATTCTAACCTTATCTTGGACTTTGTCACCTAAAAATTTGGAAGAAAAATAGCACAAGGACTACCTTATTATTTTATCTTTCAATGTTATTACATTAGTGTTATTTGCATTGTAAATATATAGAGAAGCAGGCCCATCACATAGGAGGATGGCAGAGTCAACAGTTTAAGCTTTTTGAAAAGTGGCCTACAATGGGATCTTTGGTTTTCATTCATTATTATTCTAACTGCACTTTTCTGAAGCCTAAAAATCTCAATGGACCTACTGCAGGTCCTAGTGCAGAACTGTAAGATGACAGAACAATTTTATAATACGCAGAAGCAACTAAGAGCCGGTTTCCGGGCTCGGGATTTAGCTAAGTCCTAGACTTTAAACAGCTGGAGTCAGAAAATTGGTTTTCCAATTTTCTCGGAAACCGGCTATTAATATTTATTAAGATATGATTGAGGCAAGTGAAATAGATACAACTCATGTCTTGAATTGATATCTTGAGTTTTGAATTTCCACATTCTAGGATTGGAATAGTTTTGGACAATATTGTGCTTTTTAGTGACAAATATTTGTATTGTTAGAGATTTGGAGTCGAATAGGTGGTACCTGCCACAACTTGGTGTGGATATAATGGGTCTGGGTATCAATGTTATTATTGTTAGTTGTATATATTATGAACATTATTTATACAGTTGTTTCAGCTTAGATTAGATAAACAGATCATGAAGAACTTTATTCTCAATCTATATTTTATTTTTGAACGCAAATGTTTTACATTAAATTATATCTTCAATCAAAATGCGATTGCAAATACTCTTAGGGCCGGTTTCCGAGCTCGGGATTTAGTTAAGTCCTGGACTTTGAACAGCTGGAGTCAGAAAATTGGCTTTCCAAAACGGGGCGTAGTCACAGTTTTTATAACAGTAGTCGCAGTTTTTATTTTCTCATTTCTATAAATGGAAACGTTTTTCCTTGACGAAATTAAACATTTCTAAATAATACTAAATAGCTGAAACTTTACACTATTTTCTTTTTATTCTATTTTGTGTTTAATTTTCTAGTTTTTTAAAATTTAATTCAAACGTGACTTTGAAAATGACTACGACTACGCCCCGTTTCGGAAAGCCAATTTTCTTACTCCAGCTGTTTAAAGTCTAGGACTTATCCATATCCCGAGCTCGGAAACCGGCCTTCAAGTTTTCACTGATTATTATTTTAAAATTTTAAAATTAAAATATTACCGTATATTACTTTATAATTTATACTTTGAGAATTGATATTAGCAATTTTAAAATCTTGGTTCATTGATAATCTCAGCTGAAACCATTGTATGTTATCAATAAATGTTGAAGTGTCACTAAAATTGCAGAAAACTGCTACAAACTTTGTTGATGTGTCCAACAAACTGCATTGATTCATTCAACTTGAATGGTCTCATTGCTGTATCTCTACTTAGATTACAAATAAGCTTTCTCAAGCTGCGTTTACACCAAAGTTATTAACAAAATGTTTATTTCTCCGTCCTTATAGATTCTATTAGATTGAACATAACTTATCATACACATGATGAACATATGTGTTTATCAAGCTTCTTTTAATCTAATAGAATCTATAAGGATTAAGTTATAAACATTTTGTTAATAGCTTTGGTGTAAACGCAGCTTACGTTTTTTGATAGATTCATTCTAGGGAAATGGATGAAAGATTCAGAAAATAAATGAATGCAATTAACTAGAAGAAAAGCAATATAACATCAAAAATAGAAAGAAAAATAAAAATCTCATTCCCCTTTTTGAATTATTTAATCACATGAAAACTCATTTCACTTGAAAATGGCATCAATGTTGAAACATTTTGTGATTAAATACTTCAAAAAGTGTACTGAGATTTTTATTTTTATTTCTATTTTTATCAAAAGTAGCCCTATACAGAAAAGAGATAAATATAAAATCAGCTTTTCCAAATTGAAGTTTAAGTAGATATATTATTGAATGAAAGTCAACTTAATATTATAATGTCAAATTCTAGACTTCAATTGAATAGTTCTATGAAATTAAGTGGAACTTGTAGACAGAATTGATTTAAGAACCCGAAGAAAGATTGAAAGTTTTCTGCAATTTTAATTTATATTTATTCTCATGTCCTTACTGGTGACTCATGCATCTCATTCACATCACATATAAAACTGAAATTAAACTTTAATAACAAAGAAAAATCCAACATTCCACAGCACTAGTGTGTATTAAATTAATAGGCCTTCATGACTTTGAGGAAATTATAACTTTGAATCTATCAAATACAGAGATGATTAGTTGTTGAAAAGTAAATGACTATTATGATTCAAATCAAATCCATCTAATATTGAAATTTATGAGTGAATTATAATATATTATTAAGAATAAATTTAATTGTCCATATATTAACCTAAAAATCCTTCTGAATTAACCTTAGTTTTCTGATTGTAATGTAACTCCTCAAGTCTCTCAAGTGACTTTCTCTCAAAGTAACCTGCTAAAAACTGGATTTATTCAGCTGTTACTATAAATATGATAAATATTTCAAACAGCAAATGTTTAAAAGTTCATTCATAAAATAAAATATAAAAATATCATAAAACAAAACGCACTTATCAACTTCATTGAGATCATAATCCTCATATTCATCTATAGTGAGATTCAAGCAATAAAAAGTCTGCACCTGATTTCTGTCCTCGTCTGTCGTTGGACAAAGCAGATAGCTCTATTCTTTTCCAACTTCGCACCATGGCGAACTTTTAAGTTTGCTAGAAAGAAAATATTATAAACTAACCAAATATTTGATCTAAATTATAAAAACTTATTATTAAATCGTGAAAAAATATATTTGATTTATTAATTTACTTTACTCTATCTTTTTCCAACTTCGCATCATGGCGAACTTTAAGTTCGCTAGAAAGAAAATATTATAAACTAACCAAATATTGTATCTAAATTATAAAAAATTATTATTAAATTGTGAAAAATATATTTCATTTATTAATTTACTTTACATGTAATAAATTTAATGTTTTACATCATTACATAGACAGAGTACTTGCGAAAATGAAAAACAGGCTCAAGCCTAAAATTTTATTTTCTCATTAACTTTACAAATTTTCTTGTTGAATACTATACAGAGTGTTTCAGAAGTAGTGTCGAACATTCTAGGGTATTGTTCCTGGATGATAGGAGACTACAAATGTCGTATTTTAAGTGTCCAAAACTCAGCGTTTATCCTTTGCTTTTTTTCACTTAGTAATTTTTATCTCAAGAACGAAATGTTGTATTGATCTGAAATTTGACATGAATATTTATGCTATAAAGACTAAACTGTAAAAAATAAAATAAATTTTTTTCAATGTACATATTCAAAATGGCGGGCATTTTAAATTTTTGATGTCAAATTTCACAAAACCCGTTCACTTAACAGAAAATTTACAAGAGACAAAAACGTTAGCAAATTTTATGAAGATTTCAAGGATACCTTATTTATTAAGATTGGTTGAAGAATAACAGAGAAATTAATTTTTTTCGTACTTCATGAATGCACAAGACAAACAAGATCATCTGAAAGACATTGTAAAATTAGCTGTATGGCCATATATGGAGCCATAACTAGTTTCAAGGCTTCATCTTAAATACAATATTGGAATTAAAAATCTAATATTGATGTTTAAATGGTGAAAAGTGGTCATGCATGCAGTACGAATAGAATTCATTTCTCTGTTATTCTTTGACCAATCTTAATAAATAGCCTAAGGTATCCTTGAAATCTTCATAAAATTTGCTAACGTTTTTGTCTCTTGTAAATAAATTACTTAATGATGGTATATTCTAAATTTATTGTTTTTGTCGGATCTCTGATGCATTTTTTCAATAAAACATGTAAAAAACATTCAATAGAGAGTTGCAATCTTTCGAATGAAGTTAATCGAAGAGAGAATGATTCTATCAGGTTGTTCACAACATTAGATAGATTTCCTTAGGGCCGGTTTCCGAGCTTGGGATATAACTAAGTTCTAGACTTTTAACTGGCTTTAAACTCTGGAGTCAGAAAATTGGCTTTTCGAGTCAGAGCGTTAACGTAGTCGAGGACTTGAATAGACCCTGGAGTTAAGAGATCACGTTAGACCCTGGAGTTCATAATTTCGCTTTCTGAGTGAAGGGCTTATAAGTCCAGGACTTGAATTAGATTCTCGCCTCTTTCCGAGTCAAGGATTTATCAAAAATCGTAAAGTCCAGGACTTACAACAGCGTGATTGTAAACCCGCGACTGGGGTAGGGTTTAAATTCAAGTTCTAGACTTAACTGAGCAAACCCAATTCAGTTATTGTTTTGGAGTGAGTAGGTAAAAATCCAAATAGATGTCATGGAATACCCAAATTATTTGGATTAGTTCATCTAAATTCATAATAATTTATAGTTTGCAAGCTCATTTTGAAATAAAATTGTATCAGAATTATGGGTAAAAAACTAACCTTATTCACAGAGAAGAGGATCTCTTCTCTGTGCCTTATTTTATGACTGTGAGTTTGAAATTCCAAAATCACTGGTTAGGATCAATGATCGATAATATCATAACGTAAAATGAAATGTATATTCACTTTTTGTGTAGTTGAGAAGTTGATATTGTGGTAATTATTTATATTGAATGAAAAAGACTAAGAAATTGTCAAAAAACTACTGATTTATTGATAATTAGAAAAGTAATTAAGGAAAATTCCCAGTATAGTTTAAATGACCAGATTCATTTCAACCAATACAACACTACGAATTTAGTTTTATCATAAAATTGTAAGCATACATTAGTCAATAGTTTTTCCATTTACATATTTGTTTTATTATCTTTCACACTTGTTTTCTTGGTTCTTATTTTGTACAGAAAGTAAATTTTATTATCATGGCGATTCTGTTGCTTAAGCCGCCATTTTGTCTCACCGTTGAGTGGGAGGAGACTGTCTAGCTAGGCCAATGGCAGGCGTTCATGCCCTCGACCAATAGCAGTACTCGCCTACTAGTATAAATTCTGCTGCTCTTGTATTTAGTTTTAGTTTATCAGAGATTGACAATGGTGTAATAACCGAAACTGGTCTTTCTAATTATCAATAAATCAGTGGTTTTTTTGACAATTTCTTAGTCTTTTTTATTCAAAATGTATATTCATTCACCTTTCAAAGGTTTTGCTTTGAATAGGCCTACAAAGAAATCAAAACGTATTTTTACAAAATAGTTTTGAGAGCATGCTCATTTGAATTATCCCGCTGCAATCAGCTGTTTCCGTTTTGCTATAATGCCAACAATACAACAGCAAAATATTGTGAATTTCCCTCATGTTTACTGCGTTAAAGTCCTGGACTCAAATAAGTCGAGAACTTGATAGACCCCGGAGTTTAGAAGATAAAATCGTGACTCAGAAAGTCAATTTAGACCCGAGCGCTTATTTTAGTCCTGGGCTCTGTAAGTCCAGAACTTATAGATCCCGAGCTCGGAAACCGGCTCTTGAAGTTTTAGTATTAAATTCAAATACTATATTTTAAACTACTTGGTGGTGAAAATAATATACAATTCTTTGGAAATTACTACACACATATTTTTGTAAAATTATGTGAAGTGATATTCGTACAGTATTCTATAAGATTTTCCCCACCTTTTTCCACTATACATTGATAAAATGTGTAACATAATATTATTCACAAACAAACAACAAACTAACACAATTTTTTATTCCCTTTCCCCTTTTTATTTTCTCTCTCTTTTTATTTCGTTTGTTTTAACTTAGTTCATGCACCACTCTTCCCTCAACTTGATGGCTTAGGTATGTTCATTCATCATATCCACTATATATTGTAAGCATCAACATTTATTTGTTGTTATTTTTGTCTTGTAATTATTTCGATGTTGTCTTGTCGATGTGTCTGCCTGTAATTTTATTTAATTTTTGTTTGTTTGCACATACATTAATTTGAAGTGTTCTAAACTCTACTCTGTATAGATCTTTGTAGTTTTAACATCTTCGTTGAAATAGTTGATTTATAGATTTCTTCTCTATAAGATATCAATAGCATTCCTCCTCATTTTTATTATACACTGTAAAATATTCTTTATCCCCTGGTATATTTAGTTACTAGTTGAAATTAGTACATATTTCTTAGCAAAACATAATTTAAATTTTACATAAGCACTATAGTAACCTTAAAGTGTTACTTTAAATGTAGATTATCGGGGCTCCGCTCGTTATTTCTATTTTATTGATAAACAGAACACAATTCTCTAAAATGATCGAGTTTATATTTTACAGCTGACTAAACGTCATCTTATGAATTTTGGAAATGCGATATTTTGATTTTTCACATACTCACTCGTTCACTCACTTGTTTACTATCCACAGACGACGAAAGTCTCAGCTGTTTCAGCTAAGGATGAATTATCCTTTTAATGTCTTACAGCGAATTTTTCCAAGGATGAGACCTAGTGCAATCGAATTTTTATATCATAAACCTACTATGTTCCAAATTTCGTGAAAATCGTTAGAGCCGTTTTCGAGATCCGTTAAACATAAATAACCAGATATAAATATACAGAAATTGCTCGCTTAATATAATAGGATTTGAAGCTACACTTTGAGCAGAGTTAGTTTTGGTGATGTTAATTTTTTCTAAAAAAACATATAATCATCTTGAATTTGGTTCTCTCCTTTATAATTATTTATTGATAAACAATACATAAGTGATAAAAATGATTAGAAAAGGAACAACAGGTTGAAGGAAAAAAGGTTAATTCTTCAATGTTTTCCATTTTAATTCGGTATAGATTTCAGAATCACTTCATGTTTTCTCAGCATAACTTTACCTGTTTTCCAAATTAGATTCAATAATTAGTTAGATTTCCTATTTATTTCCATCCCTTAAATTAGATTGAAGATCTGTGTGTTTATAGATAGAAAAGTAGAATTTAGAGTAACGTCGTATAAAATCAGGATTTTTATAGAAATTTTAACATGTTGATGAATAATCAATTTTGGTTGACAGAACACTTCTTATTAGTGTAAATATTTGTGTATGTAAAGCAAATTATTTGTTGCAAAGCACGTCATGCTTATTGTGGCTTATTGTTGTTGTTTTTACTCGATTTGCTTGTAATTATTTCAATGTGTGTGTAATATTCTGTTGTTAAAGTTTTTAAATATTGTATTCTAGGTAAATGTTAGTTTATAGCTTGTGAAATCGAAATCCAAAAGTACTCACGAAACAGTACCTGGGTTTTTTACAACAATAAATTGCTGCGTTTTAAGGATTTTTCAATCAGATTTATTCAGAGTCTGCTGGAGGTTTATCGTTGCTCAACAAAAAAAAGTGTAGAAAGAGGGCATATGAATCAACAATTTGCAATGTAGGCTTCATAGAAGTTTGTAGGAACTTTTTCACTGATTATTACCATATGTAAGTCAGATTTGAATGAAAATTCATTGAAATCTTCTAGATACATTGCAATATTTATAATGAATTTTCAATAAATTTTGATGAATCTAGTTTTGATATTCTCACATGTTAATTATAATGGTATATTATACAATTTTTCATAAAATTAGTCATTTGTCTTCAAGTTTCTTTCAGTCACTTTTCCAATCAAAACATGTTTATTAGACAGTACCGTTTATAAAGCTCCAGTGGACTCTCTCTCATTCTATTTTAATAAAATTGAATTATTCTCAAATTTTCTGATGGTTTAAAAAATGTTTTATAACTTACAATGTGCTTCTGATATTTTGATATTGATGCTAATCTGCTTCATATTACAATTTTATTGCTATGTGTTCTTCTATTTTTGTGATACAACTTTTAAAAATAACTGATTTTTTAAGATTTTTAAATTATACAACACTTGAAAATGAGTGACCTTGACATTTTCCATAATGAAGTCTGACTATTAGGAGTATGAATGAATTGAAAGTGGAGTACCATAATATTTATTTATTTTATTTATATTTTTTACAAATAGATTTGAAAAATCTATATATATGGTGCCATAGAGTGAAAATAGGCACGTTTCCTATTATTATTATTTTACGATGATATGTAACATTGTTTGAAAACTAAAAAACCAAAGACTATCATAGCAGCATAAGTTCAGATAGGAACCATGCCATCATATCTGAACTTTGACTCAGTAATGCAGATTTTAGAAGAAGAGTTATATACGTTTATCACATTTTTATCAGTCAAGTATTAATTCTTCAGATTTTATTCCTTATCAGCCTTTTCGAATTCTAATTTAATTCACTTCTGATATGATTGAATTCTGAGTGGTTTTCTATAATTAAATACAAAATTTATGTCAAAGTTCATATCTACGCCGTAGAATTCCAGAGGCGGAAGTTTTAATTTTTGGAAACGCTGATGATATTGATATGGAATTAAATCGAATTAATTACTTCAAACAAAATAATAGAATATGTATATGGTATGATATTAGGGTGTTTGTTCTTGAAGGCCGTAACATTGAATATAAAAAGTTCATTAATATAGAAAGTTCCTCAAACGCGATGTATGAATAGTTTTTGGAAGTGTCAGAGTGAAATATAATAACGTTTCACACGTCTGATACGTCTGTATATTTGAAAACCTGAGCGAATATTTTGTGGCTTCAACTAAGGTCTGTAGGCGAACATCGTAGCGTTTATGTACTCTTTCAGGTTAGGTGTTCTCGAATACTGTTTGTCTGACGCTTAGACCAGTTTTAGAATAGACACGCTGGGAAGACTAGCCTCTGAAGCCAACATCTACTGCCATATCGCCACAGTATATCATCATATCGTGACGTCTGTATCGGATAGAAAACTTTCAGATTGTGTATATTTCAGAAGGATGTAAATTATTATTTATTAAAATGGTAAACTCCCGCTGAAATAGACACAATCTGCTATGATAAACAATGTAAACAAACTCTACAGAAAAGTTTTCTATCTGATGCTGACGTCATGATTTGGAGATACGGCAGTAGATGTTGGCTTCATCGACTTTCAGTATGAATATACAATGGGCCGTGTCTATTCTATAACTGGTCTAAGGTCTGACGTGTCAGGCTTGTGAAACGTTGCGTTAGTGGCCAGCCCAAGTAAGTGTACTTGTAGATAATTTGTGAAACTTTAATTAGAAAAACGATAGTAACTGACACTTCCTCTTCTTCAATTGGAGATAATTTGTGTAAGTTTAATTCAAAATAGAATAGTATGTGAATGAGAGTTTTTCGTCTTCAATCGGATATAATTTGTGTGATTTTTAATAATTTGAAATAGATGATTAATTGATAGTTTCTGTTCTCTTCTCAGAACTGATTCCGCGGCCAGCGAAGTGCTTTGAAGACCCGCCACTCTACCTGCGCCTGCGCATGGGGAAGCCACTCAACAAGAAAATCCCCAAGTCCACTCCAGTCATGTCCTACGGCAAGAAGAAAATGCGACCCGAGTATTGGTTCAGCGTGCCTAGAGAGAGGTGAGGTTTTCAAATAAATTTCTCAATTCATTAAGAACTGTGATTTTGTAATGAAATGTTGTCACTGTTTTCACTGTAGATTACTACAATTTTACAAATTTCGAATTTCTACAAATGATACAATTCTGTTGATGGATGATAATCTATGGATTTTGAATTTTATCAATAATCCAAGTAGGCTTCTTGATAAACAAAATATAAATGCACAGAAAAATAATATAATAATTGTCGAGTTTTTATCATTTTTACACAATAATAAATAATTAATAGTGCCGAAATTGGTGATTCAGCCAACTCAGTTCTCAATTTTTAAATAATAGTTTTGTTTTACCCACGATTTTATTAATCCCAATTTGGTTTTTGTTATTTTATCCTTAATAAAGTCTTCTGGGATAATATTTATCAGTTTATTACTCTGATATTCAAATTAGTGTTTATCAGATGTTAATGAAGTAAAATTAATATTGAAAGCATTTACTATAGTTGAACGTATATTATAAGGGATTGTGCGACGAGTAAGGGAAGTGATGTGTATTTTATTAATAAAAAGAATTTAATTTGTCACATAAGTTTGACGTAACGTTGGTAGAGATATCTCTTCAAATAATAATCTGCTGGGATAGAGTCTGGGTCTTCCAATCGCAGCTCTAATAATATGCTTTTGTATCTGTATCTGTATTTTGTATATGTATCTGCATTTTATAACAAATATCCAATTATTCTTCTTTTCTTGGGGTGCAGAGTGGACGACCTCTACAGGTTCCTGACACTGTGGGTGCCGCATCTGTACGGGGACCTGGTGGAGGAGAAGGTGCACGAGCGAGGCTACGAGCTGGTCGAGTCGGACACCGAGTTGTGGGAGAGTGATGAGTGTGGTCAGGGAGGGGGAGGCGGCAAGGCGGAGGTTGGGAGGCAGGGGAGCAGTGATGATGAAGTGGGAGATCTCAGGGAGTCGTGGGAGGTGAGTTCATGAATTTATTCATTCAATTAATCTGTTTTTCTATTTTATTATAAATTCATTTATTTCGTTTATTTTATTACTATTAATTTGTTTGTTCTCAAATCAACACAAACCTCCTCTTACAACGAACGGCTTAAAATGTGGATTGGGGTATCATATTCAATGAGGTTAGGACAAAGCTGTATTCCTTGGAGTATCTTTTTGTTTCGTTTATTTATTGTTATTTTTTTGTTTGTTTTCAAATCAACATAAACCTTCTCTCACAACGAACGGCTTAAAATGTGAATTGGGGCATCATATTAAATGAGGTTAGGAAAAAACTGGATTCCTTGGAGTATTTATTTGTTTCGTTTATTTATTTGTTTGTTTTCAAATCAATAGAAACCTCCTCTTACAAGGAATGGCTTAAAATGTGAATTGGGGCATCATATTAAATGAGGTTAAGAAAAAGCTGTATTCCTTGGAGTATCTATTTGTTTCGTTTATTTATTGCAATTTATTTGTTTGTTTTCAAATCAACACAAACCTCATCTTACAAGGAACGGCTTAAAATGTGAATTGGGGCATCATATTAAATGAAGTTAGGAAAAAACTGGATTCCTTGGAGAATCTCACCGTCCAGCAGCGAGTAAAGACGGATTCCTTAATTATCTTTTCATTTATTGCTTTGTTGATAATTGCTTTCTATAGTACGTACAATTCTATTCATTTTGTCAATCATAAAAAGGAAAATTCATTAATAATTTACTGAATACAGTACTTTTTCCCATGTTAATCTTGATCATCTATCAATAGCAATATTCATCCATTTCTTAATTTACAAATCGACTGTGATTCTGGGATTCTGCTTTGTTGAGAAGAGCTTGGAGATTAGTTTTGTGTTGTAAGAGGATTTTGGGAAATGAGTTATTATGTTATTATAGCTATAATTTCTCTGATTGGCGATAAATTGCATCTAGAAGTGTTAATTTACAATACTGATATATTGTTTAGGTTATGAGTTTTAGCTTTTGAGCTTAGGAGTTTTGTGATACAAGTGAAGGTTTCCAGTTTGAATTTTGGGGCTTGGGGTCTTTTTAATTTGTTCTCTCAGTTTAGGGGACTCTAGTGAAACGTGGGATGGTTTAGAGGAATGAGTTGAAGTTCTTAAGGTGCCTACAGATATACGCGCCGCGAACATGAGCAATTCACTTTTAATCAGCTGATGCCAAGCTTTTTATATCTGTATCTTATCGTTTCTGTAAAAATACAGATATAGTCAGCTGATTAAAAGTGAATTGTTCATGTTCGCGGCGCGTATATCTGTACGCAGCTTTAGAGTTTTGATTTCATTTGAGGTTTCTCATTTTCTTGATTTTTGTCCGAGAAAGGTTGTCACTTGCTAGCTTTGGGAAACAATTTATAATTTCATTGAGTTGAAACTTTATTTTCATTCTCACATAGTTTGTGGTCTTTGTTTTTACTCTGATTTTGATGATCTGTTTTGTTTCGTTAAATTTCACCAGTATGAAATTTTTCATTTTTCTGGTCCATTTTATGGTTTGAGCTTTCAAATTTAGGATCTTTTTTCCGAGTTGAGGACTTTTGTGATTCGTTTTGTTTTTCTGTTGAATTTTATTAGCACACTAGGATTTTCTTCCAGTTGTTTCATCTCAACTTGTGAGCTACGGATGTTTTTTATGTGGTTGAGTGATGCTTTTCAACTCACTTTTGAAATGTAAGATTTTTGTGTTTGAATAATCTAAAACCACCAAGTTTTGGTCTGTTTGTTATGGTTTGATGAGCTACTTTCGTTTCAGCTAAATTGATTCATGTTATGCGTTTTGAAAATCATGAGAAATCTGGATCATAGATTCATAGATTATCATATTTGAGTATCTAAATTATTGCAAGGGTTTTTGTGAAACTGTAATGAATTTCACTTGATGTCAAGGTGATTAAAGTAGAAACCTTCATGACCTTGAATTGAACTTTGTTGTAAGTTCAGTATTATTTTTAATATTATTTTCTACCCCATGTTCCCAACTTGATATTCCCTCATCAACTACTGTTGTAATACCATCGTCTCTAAGGGTTTTTGTAAAATTGCAATGACCTTGAACTGAAATGAGTGTTAATTGTTAATGGGTGTTAATTTGTTGATTGTTGCCGAATGTCCAGGTTATCAAGGCGCCGTATGCTAAGCTGTACACAATGATCAAGACACAGGCTACGCTCAGTACCTCAGAAGCCGATCAGTCTGAAGAGGTAGTCAATCAATCAAACCAATCAATCAATCAAACCAATCAATCAATTAGACAGTCTTGGTCGGGTCAAACACTTCTTTCAACTGTTATAAATTGGGAACATTTGAAATTTGAAATTTATTTGCCAAAAAATTCATATATTACATAAATTTGAAATAGACAAGTCTAACAAAAACACAGTATCTTAAACTAAGAAATAACATATAATAGAACTTGACTAATCATGAAAACCTAAGATAAAAGTAGAATTTTTTAGGCGCCACCAGCAAAAGAAAAAACATCTTGGGAGTATTTATATAAATAAAAACAAAAACTTGAAACAAGTAGATCAACTAAAAAGGATAAACGAGTAAATACATAGACATTGAATTGAAAACTGGAATAAATTGTCAAAGATTCACAAGAAAAGATTCTTGTAAACTACTACCCACATGAAAAAATGCGTGAAGTTTATTCAAATCGAAAGTTCACCAGAAAAAATTGATTTATTTGAAACATTTCTTTAAAGGTTGGTTTCATTTAATATTATTATGGAAATCTTGTGAAACTCAATTTAAAGGTTCAAAACTATAAACGGTTAACTTGAAAATATTGCCATGTTTTCTTTAGTTGCTATGAATCATGAAAATTATCATGGGAATATTGTGAAATTAAATTTAAACCGTCCTAGGTTTACTTGAAAATATTGCTTGCCATACTTTCGTGTACATGCTACAAGCTCTTACAATATTAAAAAATCCTGTAGCCTACTAAACTACCATTGGATATTGGAAAATAAATGTAAAATTCAATTAAAAAACTACAGAAGTATGGAGGATTCAACTGATTGCTTGGAAAGTCTTAACTGAAGTACCCACACCCCAGAGGGTAAATTTTGGGTAATAGAACAACTATACAACAGTAGTCAGGGTTGTTCTTGAATTTTTATTCATGCATTGATATTTAGAAATTTAGATTAAATTTGAGTAGAGTTTAATCAAATTCTCATAAAATAAAAGACTTGTCCAACTCCATCAAATCTTTTTCAATAAATTGAAAAGCTTTAGGCTAGGCACAAACCAGTTGGTCAAGACAAGACAAGACAAGACATGATCAGACACGTTTGGTCACAATACTTCAGATAGTTACTTATGAAGACATGTCTAATTGCAATGACTAATCAGTGTGTGTTGCGTCATAAGCAGCAATGTGAAGTATTGTGACTAATCGTGTCTTGTCTTGACTAATCGGTGTGTGACCAGCCTTAGGCTAGGCATACACCAGTTAGTCAAGACATGATCAGACACGTTCAGTCACAATACTTCACATAGCTGTTTATGACACACATCACACTGATTAGTCATTGCAATTAGACATGTCTTCATAAGCAACAATGTGAAGTATTGTGACTAAACGTGTCTGGTCATGTCTTGTCTTGTCTTGACTAGCTAGTGTGCACCTAGTCTTGATGTACTTCATTTATAAATAAACAAGAAATAAATCCATTTTCTAACCTGCCTAATCGAGAATGAAAAACATTTCTTGATTTTTTTTAATACAGGCTCTGCTCAACCTTCCGGCAGTCGCGCTGTTGTAAAAAGTACAACAGTGTCAGTTTTTTGCTGCACAAAACTATTGAGGTGGTGTCAGTGAATGAATCACCTATGCATTCCCATACTTTCCCCCATCACTCCACTGAGTTGCAGTATCAACCGAGCAATGGTTCAGTCTTTAGGTGCCATTTAGTCGCCACAGTGCATAAGTCGCACTGTGCATAAGATAGGGAAAGACTGTATACGGGGACTGTAAACTAACCAATAACACAGAATTGATGGCTTTGCTTGATGTACCTTATTGGGCTATGAACTGGCAATCATCCAAATGTTCATAGGTGATCACATGGTGAGAGACTGCAATTAATTTCCTATTAATTCCAATGAGTTTCAAATATTTTTCATCCAATCCAACAATTAAATTCATCATTCCAAATAGATGACTGCATACTTGGAACCAAAACAATTACACTATGAATAAAATTATTCTAAATAGATGACCGAGTACTTGAAATCAAAACAATTACACTATGAATAATCAAACTGAATAGATAATTATTATTGGACGAAAATCCAAATTAAATGCTGTAAATAGTAAAATAAATCTGTATTATAAATAGATGACCGAAAATGAGATCAAAGCAACAACACTCTGAATAATTACTGATTTATTTTCTAGTCAAAATCGATTACACTATGAATATTTTAATAATTTTGCTTTCTTTTCCAATCAAATTGGTAGGTGTTTTTTTATTTTTTTTTATTGAAAACAAGTTAGCTGCTCACTTGGTTCCAAACAGTTCCATGATCGATTATCATTCTTAAGCTCCGTTTACACCAAAGTTGTCAACAATTTTTTTTTCTCTCCTTATAGATTCTATTAGATTGAACATAACTTATCATACACATGATGAACATATGTGTTTGTCAAGTTCCGTTCAATCTAATAGAATCTATAAGGACGTAAAATAAGGACCGAAAATCAAGAAACCAACTAAACTAAATATATAATAAATGTAAATATTATGAAACTCTTCTAAAAACCTCAATTATACTTATATGATTTTTAATTGTTTTCACATTTAAATATTATAAAACTCTTCTAAAAACCTCAATTATATTTATATAATCTCCAATTCTTCTCACATTTAAATGTAATATGTGAATAATAAATAAATAAATATAATAAATGATTTTATTTCGGCTTCTCCACAATCACTACACTACCTTGACAACCTCGACATCAAAATTTAATATATTTACAATATCTTATTAACCTGACAACGGTCTCATGACCAGATTTTTTCTTTGACTACCTACCTATATGTTTGTGTGTGTCTATATATATGTGCCATACGCTAATAATAATAATAATATGTAAATATAATAAAACTCTTTCAAAATCCTCAATTATATTTATATGATCTATAATATTGTATTCACAAATAAATAAACAAATTATTGCAGTCTGTCACCTAACAGTAGCCATGTTAGAATGCACCAAACCGCCTAGAACTAGAAAGTAGACTTCCTTCACACGATTTAGATCTATCTAGTAGACGTCTACCCTTCTCCATAAATAGACTAGATCTAGATCTAGAATTGGACCCTCGAATAAATTAATAATTATCATCTGAGTGTCAGTATTGGCTGAAGTTTGTTTACGGCTTCATATCTAGATGTTGTCAGAGCACATTTCTGTTATTTTATTCGATGTTGATTTTTTATTTTGGTGTTGACTGTTCATTTGGTGTTTAAATGTTAGCTTGTAGATGTTGTTAGATGTCTCTTACAGGTTTTCAAATATTGCATTGGTGTCTGAGTGTATTTTTATAATTATTATTGTATGTGTTAACATCACGGATTGAGAACGATTTTCGGTGTATTTTGTGTGTTTAATGTTAGGGATTAGAAACATATTTTTTTTAGTGATTAGTGAAAGTTTGTGTAATTTCTTCGATTCAACTCGTAGGTACTATTGTTGAACATACATTTATTTAGTCCCTGTTTTTTAGGACACTAATTAACTCTAATGAACCATTAAACCCATAGGTAAGGTTATATTGATTTAATTGTCCATTAGATTTTATAAATGTCCTGAAACCGGCTGTTGTGAAATAGTTGAGGTGCGTACAGATATACGCGCCGCGAACATGAGCAATTCACTTTTAATCAGCTGATGCCAAGCTTTTTATCTTTTACAGAAATTCATTTATTTTAAAGGGAGTTTCTGGCTCATTTCCATGGCCTTCCACTCTCATGTTTCATAAAACTAACACACACACACACCAACCATTTATTTATTAAAAATCAATGATAATTGTGTATTAAGTAGGTTTCAAGTTGTAATAATTCTGTTATTGTAGATGCTAAAAATTTCTGAGGTTGCTTATTCTTTCTTCTTTTAATTTGTCTTGTGTTCTTCTGCAATGTGGTTACTTTGATTAAAAACCAAATAGATTTATTTGTTTTTGAATGGAGTTCTTAAGCTTAATCCAGTTGAACAGATTCGTAAAACATGTCTTGTAAATTTCAACTACTGGTAATAATTTTGCAACTGCTCTATTGGAATCGAAGTCAACGGCCTTAACTTATCACACCCTTTTCTATCTCTTTCTCTATCTCCCTGTTTCACAAACACTTTTTTGTCGGCCTCTTCTCCTTTCACTCACTCTATCTTTTTCTCTAACTCAGCCTGTTATCCTTTCATTTACTCTATTTTACTTATCACACCCTTTTCTATCTCTCTCTCCCTCTCTCTCTCTCTCTCTCTCTCTCTCTCTCTCTCTCTCTCTCTCCTCTCTCTCTCTCTCTCTCTCTCTCCCTCTCTCTCTCTCTCTCCTCTCTCTCTCTCTCTCTCTCTCTCTCTCTCTCTCTCTCTCTCTCTCTCTCACTCTCTCTCTCTCACGCACACACACACACACACACACACTTATTTTTAGTCTCTTCTCCCTTCACTCATTCTATCTTACTTCTGTTTTCTGTTATTTAGTCTCTTCTCCTTTCACTTACTCTTATCTTTCTTCAATTGTTTTTCTGTACTGTCGCTTCTGAGTGTACTCATTTCTGTGGATGTGAATTATCAGAGGTTTTTCATTCATCTTCTACTTGTTTTTGTTGCTGATGATGTTGTTATTGTTGTTGTTGTTCTCTTTCTTCTTCTTCTTTTTCTTCTTCTTCTTCATCTTCTTCTTCTGCTTCTTCCATCTTCTTCTTCTCTTTCTTCTTCTTCATCATCATCATCATCTTCTTCTTCTTCTTCTTCTTCTTCTTCTTCTTCTTCTTCTTCTTCTTCTTCTCCTCCTCCTCTCAATTCTTCTCCTTTTACACCTCCTTCTTCCTATTTCTGTCCTTCTCTCCTTCCTCTCAATTCTTTTCCTCTTACACCTTCTTCATCTTCTTCTTCTCTTCTTCTTCTTCTTCTTCTTCTTCTTCTTCTTCTTCTTCTTCTTCTTCTTCTTCTTCTTCTTCTTCCTCCTCGTTCTCATCAGCATCCACCTCCTTCATATTGTCTAGGTGATGTTGTTGTTTTGAATACTTCGATCTCCATCTCCATAAATTATGTTTGTGTTGATATGGAATGGTAGGTAGGTAGGTAGGTAGGCCTATGTGGTGTTGTCCCACACAACCGGTTTGGTCACTCTGTAATATCATCTGTCGTCCAAGTTTTCTATTTTAGGAGAACGAAAAAGAAGTAGAAATAATTGAAGAAGAATTAGGAGGAGGTACCGGAGAAGGAATGGGATTGGAGGAGATGAACATATGTTTATATTGGTGTGAGAGTAGGAGGATGCGAAGGAGAAGAATTGAAAGGAATTAGAAGAAGAAATGAGATGAAGGAGGAGAAGAAGAATCGAGATGGAGAATGTGGTGAAGAATTAGAAAGAATGAGGAGGAGAATGGAGAGGAGAAGTAGAAGTAAATTAAGAAGTAGGAGTAGAAGAAGAATAATCTTCCAAAACCAAGTAGTAAATTCTACGCCTCACTTTAAATATCAATAAATTTGTGCGGGAATGGATAAGAATAGAGTAAGAGATCCAAGTAGAAGGAAGAAAAAAAGCTGGAGAAGGACAAGATGAAGAAGAAGTAGATGAAGGAGGAGAAGAAGCACAGAGAAGAAGAATAATACGATGAAGCACAGAGGAGAAGAAGAAGAAGGAGGAGGAGGAGGGAGTGGAGAAGAAGAAGCACAGAGATTGATTGAGTACTTTATTTATGTAGATTACAATATATATACTGGCTTATACACTTATATACAATAGCTTACAATACAGCAAAATTATAGATGAATTTACATAATATATACTAAGAAAATAATTATTGAACTGTATATGATTTGAAAAAGTAATTTGTAATATAATAACTATAGATAATTATATTGTTATGCATCTACATAAATTGGCGGAGCTTTGGACATATCAATGTCCATTCTTCGGAAAGAATATTAAAAATATCCTCCCCACTAACTCTCTACCAAAAAAAAAAAATAGAAGGAGATGATGAAGAAGAAGAAGAAAGAGGAGGAGGAGAAGAAGAAGAAAAAGGAGGAAGAATGAGAAGAAGAAGAAGAAGAAGAAGAAGTAGAAGAAATTAAGAGTCAAATAGTTGAAGACCAATAAGCATTTTTGAGTGAAAAGAGCACTCTAATATAGTACGATCCCTTCAAACTGATCAAGTATTCCTGATAAATAACGTGAATGTTTCACACAGAACCAACACTGACCGTTTGAAGTGAATGTGGCTGAATGTGCCAAGTTGGTGTGGCCGAACCGGTTGAAGCTAGAAGCAGGCTGCATTTCTGCCCATTCCATATATGCAACAGGCCTACAACCTACAACGGAGCTGTGTGAAGTGTGACATAACACTTGATGATGTTTATTTTGGTGGGGATGGACATTGCTCTATCAATCTGCTATAATTTTATTGAAGGTCTCATTGGTCACCATCTTCATCGAATCATTATCATCATCTTCTTCTTCTTCTTCTTCTTCTTCTTCTAGTCTTCTTCGGAGGATTCGGAGAGGAGGAGGATTTCTTCTTCGGAGGAGGAGGAGGAGGAGGAGTCTTCGGATTCTTCTGATTCTTATGATCTTATTTCTTCTTCGATTTAGGGGAGCTTCTTCTTTAGGAGGTTCTTCTTCTTCTTAGTTAGGAGTCTTCTTCTCTTTCTTATTCTCTTATTCTTCTTCTCTAGGAGGCTCTTTAGGAGGAGGATCGTCTTCTGATGAGGAGCGATTCTCTTATTCTAGTATTCTTCGGTCTTCTTGAGGAGTCGGATTATCTTCTTCTTCTTAGGATTCTCTTAGTATTCGATTCTTCTTCTTAGGAGGCTTCTATTCGAGGATGCTAGGATTAGGATTCTGAGTCTTCTGCTTCTTCGGATTCGGCTTTTTTCTTCTTCTTCTTCTTCGTATCTTATTCTTCTTCTTCTATTATTATTCTTCTTCTTCTGGTTCTTCGTCTTCTTCTTCTTTTGATTCTTCTTCTTATTCTTCTTATTCTTCGTCTTCTTCCTTCTTCTTTTCTTATTCTTCTTCTTCTTCTCTTCTTCTTCTTCTTCTTCTTCTTTTCTATTTTTTCTCTTCTGATTCTTCTTTCTTCTTCTTATTCTTCTTCTTCTTTTCTTCTTCTTTCTTCTTCTTATTCTTCTTCTTCTTCTTCTTCTTCTTCTTTTCTTCTTTCTTCTTCTTCTTCTTCTTCTTCTTCTTCTTCTTCTTCTATTCTTTCTCTTCGTCTTCTTCTCTCTTTTTCTTCTTCTTCTCTATTCTTCTCTTCTTCTTCTTCTTCTTCTTCTTCTTCTTTTCTTCTTCTTGCTTCTGGTCTTCTTCTTCTCTTCTTCTTTTTTCTTCTCATTTCTTCTTCTTTTCTTCTTCTTTTCTTATTCTTCTCTTCTCTATGATACTTCTTCTTCTTATTCTTCTTCTACTTCTTCGTCGGCTACTTCTTCTTCTTATTCTTCTTCTACTTCTTCGTCGGCTACTTCTTCTTCTTATCTTCTTCTACTTCTTCGTCGGTACTTCTTCTTCTACTTCCTCCATCTTCTTCTGCTTCTCTCCTATTCTTCTCCTCCTCCTCCTCCTCCTCCTCCTCCTCCTCCTCTTCCTACTCCTACTCGTCTTTTTCTTTTCTCTGATTCTCATCATCATCATCATCATCATCATCATCATCATCATCATCATCATCATCATCATCTCATCATCATCATCATCATCATCATCATTGGTAGCGTCATCTTTCTACGTATTGTTTGTGCCCCTAATATTTAGAACCACCATGTCGCAATAGATTCGTTCATTTCGGAATTTATTGAACAAGCTTTGTGATGACCATAGTGAGGTCCATGTTATTATGGCAGTGGAGATTGATAGGAGAACGGCGTTGCCGATCCTCTGCCTTGTTACTGCCTTCTTTAGAGGATAGCTGATACTGTTGTATCTGATGTAATATTAACTGTGCATTTGTTTTGATTTTTGCTGATGGTGGAGTTCACGAGTCATAGACTTTTGTGCGGATGATTTGAAGGATGATATTGTTTGAATTTTGATAATAATCTCTTCAAGGTATACTGTTTATAGAATGACATAGCCTACTTGATTTTTCAGAATGCAAAATTTAGGGGAATTCATATTAATATGAATTTGATATTGTTCAATTCAATTTGATATTGTTCTCCAAGATATTGTTCATTGACTAACATAAATTTGATTCTTCAGAATATCAATTTTAGAGAAATTTATTCAATTTAACAAAATAGCCAATTTTGATGTTTTGTTTTGAAGCTGAGATGAATTCCCCTAAAATTGACATTCTGAAAGTCAAGAATGTCATTCGATAAACAATACCTTGAAGAGTTTATCCTAAGAATTTCATAAATTCATTTGTTACTACTTTAATACGTAAAAGATTTCAAATTGAACGTTCATATCTCAATAATTTGAAATGATGAAAAGTCATCTTGAAACTGTATTTTTATTAAGAAGGGAATTATTCCATTTTGGTAACTTGATACTACTCAAATCGAAAAACTCTGAAATATGTCACCACTAAAAAGTTAGAGCGTGTGTGCACAGCTCGAAGATAAAATTCAGCTATCCAAGTTATATCATTTATATTTTTGAAGATTGTTCAGCCTCCTGTTATTATACTTATTGTAATTATTATACTTATTGTCTCAATTTCTGAATTCCTCATCATGCCCTCTTATTCTGAATACTGTACATCTGTGATCGAAAAACTGAATAGAATCAATTTAAATCCAATCAATTCTATTGAATCACGTCCTTTCTCTTCTCTCCCTCTCTTCACTCTCTCTTTCTCACTTTCTCTCCCTCTCTTCACTCTCTCTTTCACACACTCTCTCTTTCTCTCACTATCTCTCACTCACTCATTCTCTCTCTTTCTCTTTGTTCCTTGTCACCCTTTTTATGCAATTAGAACAAGTGTTACTATTTGCTTCTAGTCTGAATGCGTTACAATGGAACGTTTGTGCTAACACAAGGTCATACCCTCGGATCCGTGTTCTTTTTTATTCATAATTACAATTATTATAAGATAATGCTTGCGCACTTGCGTACAGTGGCGTGCGTGGGTTGTATGCGTTTGAAGACGTTGAAAGGTTTTCAACTGTGTTAATTAACTTATTTTGGAACGTTTAGTTGTCAACTATGTGGCTGTTGTTGACTTGACAAGAGCCTTCTATGTGTTTATTTGTGTTGGAAGACGTTGAAAGGTTTTTGTGTAAACTAGTCGACTTTAATAAACTTATTTTTGATCGTTTAGTTTTTAACTATGTGGCTGTAGTTGACTTGACAAGAGCCTTCTATGCGTTTATTGGTGTTGGAAGACGTTGAAAGGCTTTTGTGTAAACTAGTCGATTTTAAATAACTTATTTTCGTTCGTTAAGTTGTCAACTATGTGGCTGTCGTTGACTTGTCAACAGCCTTCTATGCGTTAATCGGTGTTGGAAGACGTTGAACGGTTTTTGTGCAAACTAGTCGATATTAATTAACTTATTTTCGATCGTTAAGTTGTCAACTATGTGGCTGTCGTTGACTTGACGAGAGCATTCTATGCGTTTATTGGTGTTGGAAGACGTTTTGTGTAAACTAGTCGATTTTAATCAACTTATTTTCGTTCGTTTAGTTTTCAGCTGTCATTGACTTCACAAAAGCCTTCTATCAGATCTCTAGACTCGTTAGCGCAGTATTCTTGGTTCTTTTAAAATTGTCGCCTCTTGTTTTGTTGTATCATTGTGTACTGTGTGGAACAATGCTTGTATCTGATAGTGACATTTTGTTGGCAGTAGTCATAAAGTAAAGATAACTATAAAGAAAACAAAGACTATTTCCTGTCATATATCTGCAGTAGTTTAAGATTTTTGTTGTCTAGAAGGATTCAGTGTTGAACTGTGTCTTATTCTAATATGGATGAATTTATAGAGACTCCATCATGAGTTTGAAGTCAAGACAGTTAGTTAACTCTAGAGATTGCTTTGCTTGAAAACTAAAAGTATTGAAATTGGGAAATTATTGGTACTTTCTGCTAAGAGAACAGATTACTAAAAATTCATACTTCTATAAACTGTAACATTTAAATTAACGAAAACATTAATTCTTATTAGCTGCAAATTCTTGATATTCTAAAGCTGTGTTTACACCAAAGTTATTAACAAAATGTTAATAACTTAATGCTTATAGATTATAATTAGATTGAACGGAACTTGACAAAACACATATGTTCATTATGTGTATTATAAGTTATGTTGAATCTAATAGAATCTATAAGGATTAAGTTATTAACATTATTTTAATAACTTTGGTGTAAACGCAGCTTTACAGTCGTCAATTTGCTTCTAATCTAGTTGGGAAATCAGTTTTAACCAAGTACCAAATCTTGATATTAATAGTCTACAAAATTCATCTTCTTCTGAAATAATTCCAAACGAAATACCAAATAATCGTATCTTCTCCTTGTGTTTATTAGTTTTTCAACTTTTCTGCGAGAAATAACTATAATATCGAACAACAAACTGATAATTGTGTTGCTCATAGAATCATTGTAATGAATTATAATTATATTCGATCTATACTTTTCATGAAAATATGATATGTCGATTATCAATATAGGAACTATTGTTTTCAATGACGAGGTACCCATTTTGGTCTCACCACCATCAAATAATGCTATAAGATTATTTTGATAGAAGAATAAAAATCATACCAAATCTTTCATCAACAAATTCAAATTCTTTATTAGCAATTTCATATTCTTACATAACATTTACAGTATGTAGAGAATTTCTGCTTTGTCAATATACAAATTAGAATCACTTACAGCCAATTCAACAAGATTCTGGAATTGAGTTTCCATTTCTTGATTATCAATATTCAAGTTTCAAGATGGAATCAAAAATTCTAGCAAAAAAAATCAAATCGTCCCAAATCCATCATTATCGGAACACGAGTCTTCCGAAAACTTGTCAGAAAAACTGCTCCAAATCCATTATAACGAGATTTTGTTCAGTTGAACTCGCTCGGTTGAAACCTGAAATTATAATTTTGTTTGGTGTGGAACTCGTCTCTTGAAAGCCTGATAAAATGCGATCTCTGAAACCAGATTGGAACCAGTGAGTAGAGAATGTATTCTGATTGGATTCTATACTGATTGGAACGGGGGGGGGGGGGAATGCACTGATCGCGGCAAATAAAAAGCCGGTATTCTATTGGCTAATACGTCACACGGCCCTGGTCAGATTCACTGTAATCTGTCAGCTTTGTTCAGATTGGTAGCGTTGGTTTTAATGAGTATGGCGTGCTGATAGTGGGAGTGAAGTCTCGCTATAGAGAGGTCCACGTTATAATGGCAGTGGAGAAAGATAGGAGAACAACGTTGCCGATCCTCTGTCTTGTCAATGCCCTTCTATAGACGGTACCGGTAGCTGATACAGGTTTATTGATGTAATATTAACTGTTCATTCTCATTTAAAATAATCAACTAGTAGCTCTGTAAACAGAAGACCTCGCGCTCAGTAAGTTACAATGACCTGTTGTTAAGTTTTCTCAAAATATAATAAATAATTTATCAATTTAAAATGTCTAGAAAAAATCCTAAATAACATAGAGCTTTCAGTCCTATTGTACCGTGACGTGTCGTCCCGGAATGTGAGTGTGAGCACTGTTATCAGGTCTGGCTGCAACCGTCTACAACGTTGATGGAAAGATACATTTTCAAGATGTTCGATGTTTTTGAACGGGTAGTATTAGGCCTATTAGTCAAATGTCTACTAACGTTGATGGAAAGATACATTTTCCAGATGATCGATGTTTTTGAACGAGTAGTATTAGGCCTATTAGTCAAATGTCTACTAACGTTGATGGAAAGATACATTTTCAAGATGATCGATGTTTTTGAACGGGTAGTATTATAGTCCACTAAACAGCTGATTTATGATGAATAATTCTATAGACTGATTTTTACTCTAATATTGGCGTATGAAGGAGGCTCCTTTTTCCTTTTATATTACCCTTGAAATGCAAAATTTCCAAAAACCTTGTATATACGTCGACGCGCAATTTGAAAAGGAACATACCTGTCAAATTTCATGAAAATCTATTACCGCGTTCCGTAAATGCGCAACATATAAACATTTAAACATTAAGAGATATGCCAAACCGTCGACTTGAATCTTAGACCTCACTTCGTTCGGTCAATGAATTTTTATGATTAAGATGAAATATTTTGTTAATTGATTATCAGTTCTACATTGTTGGAAGAAGAACGGCAACAGCGCAGAGCGAGAAGAGATAGCGCTATCCGCTTTGTTGAATGATAGACAAGGATAGCAATACCATTGCCAATCAAACACTGCCATTATAACGTGGACCTCACTATATGAACTTGTTTTGAACTACGTGTCTGTGATGGCGTACACTTTTATAGAGTAGATGACCGTAACAATAATTAGATGAATATAGGTATAGAATGGATGAAGAAGGTGTGAAAATATCCAGAAATATAGGTATAATCATCCATTCATACTGATAATTGCGTCAGTATTTGTTTGCAGCCATTTATTGGACAGTCTTTCATAGTATTGATATCAATCCTAAACCAAAATTTCTTGTTTTTAAGTTTTTTCTCAAAAAATTGACTCAAATTCAAAAGTGGATTAAACATAACCTACTTTTTGGAATAGTGTAAGGGCCATTTGCACAGTCAAAGCTTAAACTCGATTTAATCAGCTGGTAACTTAGACTCAAAATGAAGCAATTATTGACCGAGCGAAGTGAGGTCTAAGATTCAAGTCGACGGTTTGGCATTTCTCTTAATGTTTATATGTTGCGCATTTACGGCGAAATGCGTTGATAGATTTTCATGAAATTTGACAGGTATGTTCCTTTTTTAAATTGCGCGTCGACGTATATACAAGGTTTTTGGAAATGTTCCATTTCAAGGATAATATAAAAGGAAAAGGAGCCTCCTTCATACGCCAATATTGGAGTAAAAATCAGACTATAGAATTATTCATCATAAATCATCTGACAAGTGATTACACAGATGTGTGGAGAAGCCAGTCTATTGCTGTATTTCCATAAGGTCTATAGTTTCAATCAGGTACTTGTGGATGAGAATACTGCGTGAGGTCTACTGTTCACAGAACTACTAGTGTAAGAATCAAAATTCGGGGAAGGAACAGTTCTGGGCTGTGCCGGTTGGTCCTTCCCCAATCATTTTAATAAATTGTGTTTTGTGTATCATTGTATAAATAAATAATGATTAATTTGAAAAATTCTGAAATATAGAGGTGGGTTGTCTGTGAAAAAGGACAAAATCTGAACAGTTGATAAGGAAAAAATATGACAGGTTTGTCAGATAAATTTGAAAATATATGTGATACCTTGGATACCTACAGATTACTCAGATATCTACAGATAACTTATCTATGTTTCCCCTGTGATTCTGAGTCTTTATCTATGTTACCCTGTGATTCTAAAGGTGCGTACAGATGTACGCGCCGCGACCATGAGCAATTCACTTTTAATCAGCTGAATATATCTGTATTTTTACAGAAACGGTATAAGATATAGATATAAAAAGCTTGGCATCAGCTGATTAAAAGTGAATTGCTCATGGTCGCGGCGCGTAAATCTGTACGCACCTTAAGTCTTTCTGTGGTTATTCTCCTTGTGTTCCCTTTTAACTACATGACAGTTCTCCCATTCATTTTTTATTCTGTGGAAGTAAGTTGAGCTTGTTAAAACTTTCTTTTGACAATGCATTAGGAAGTCAAATATATAGAGTGTGTGAAGAAGATCTACAACTGTTTTTTTTATTGAAGTTTTTCGGTTCATCTTTTGATAAATTTGACACCTTGTGAGACTGGACTCCCCAATAAATATAGAACTGTTTTATTTTTCTACAACTGTTTTTTTATTGAAGTTTTTCGGTTCATCTTTAGATAGTTTGACACCTTGTGAGACTGGACTCCCCAATGAATATAGGACTGGACTTTATGAATATAGATATAGTCTAGTCGCAATATGAATCTAAACTGTCACCGATGTATATATAGATATAGAGTGTGTGGAAGAGATTTACAAGTGTTTTACATAATATAGATATAGTCTAGTCGCAATATGAATCTAGCTAGACTGTCAGCGATGTATATAGATATGGAATGTGTGAAAGAGAACCACAAGTGTATTATAAATATAGATAATATAGTTGAACCGAAAATATGGTCTCGAGTCTCAACAGTCACCGATGTAGATAGATATATAGCAGTGGAAGAGATTTACTTGTGTTCCATAAATATAGATATAGTTGAACCGAAATATGGTCTCTAGTCTCAACAGACAACGATAAATATAGATATAATAAAATATGTGGAATAGTGGAAGAGATTTACAAGTGTTTTATAAATATAGGTATATTTTATGTTGTTGAGTGGTATGGCTGGTAAATGGCTATAAATATAGATATAGTTGAACCGAAATATGGTCTCTAGTCTCAACAGACAACGATAAATATAGATATAATAAAATATGTGGAATAGTGGAAGAGATTTACAAGTGTTTTATAAATATAGGTATATTTTATGTTGTTGAGTGGTATGGCTGGTAAATGGCTATAAATATAGATATAGTTGAACCGAAATATGGTCTCTAGTCTCAACAGACAACGATAAATATAGATATAATAAAGTATGTGGGACAGTGGAAGAGATTACAAGTGTTTTATAAATATAGGTATATTTTATGTTGTTGAGTGGTATGGCTGGTAAATGGCTATAAATATAGATATAGTTGAACCGAAATATGGTCTCTAGTCTCAACAGACAACGATAAATATAGATATAATAAAATATGTGGAATAGTGGAAGAGATTTACAAGTGTTTTATAATATAGGTATATTTTATGTTGTTGAGTGGTATGGCTGGTAAATGGCTATAAATATAGATATAGTTGAACCGAAATATGGTCTCTAGTCTCAACAGACAACGATAAATATAGATATAATAAAGTATGTGGGACAGTGGAAGAGATTTACAAGTGTTTTATAAATATAGGTATATTTTATGTTGTTAAGTGGTGTTGCTGGTAAATGACCGCGAAAGGCCGTCTAAATTATTTGTCAATCGGTTGTTGTAAAGGTTCATGGGCGAACAAGAAATGCGTTGAGAAATTGTGAAAGGCCGTGTTTTGTGCACTTGTCAAGTGCTTTTTATCGAGTTTTATGAAGTGGAGTTAGCAAAATATCTATGTAGATTGGACTTGAACACTGTTTTAACCGTTTTTGTAGAATTTTCCCATGATTGAATTAAATATGAAGTTTTTTTTATAATTATTGTTGTGTGAAGCCACAAAATCTAAGCAGTGCTCAAGTGGCATGAAATATGCCATTTCAAGATGGCATAACACAATATGTGTTAATTAAGTGTAATATTTAACTATAATTTGGTGTTTTAATTTTTCTAAATTTAAAATTTGCATCTCATATTTATTTTTGGATGAAAGTTGACCTTGAACTTCTTACAGAACAAACATAACCTATTTTTTGGACATGTAATCAAAATTTAGGAATGGAATAGTTTTGGGCCAAGCCTGTTGTTCCTTCCCAATCATATTTATATGATTTGTTATTGTATCCACGTATAAATAAATAAATAAATAAATAATTATGATGTCATTTTTAGAAAAGGATGGATCTGTCCAATGACAGACAAGGATATCAACACCAATGTTAATCAAATTCTGACTTTATAACCAGAATCTTACTATAGGTTTCAATTCAACTAACAAATGATGAAGACGCTATGTGCATTAAAACTTTAGTTTGTTTTAATTGAGTCATGGAAGTAGAACATATTTATTGTGCTTTTAATCAATAATTAATAATATTCAAACATTCATCAATAAAACTTTGAACAGTTAGGAGTTGGGAACACTAACAAGAACACTATTGATTTTAATTTCTATAAAATGGAGTCTTTAAAATGAAGTAATGTCATCGGCCAATGAGATCGCGTTGTGAGCGTGGACTATGAAGTATACTCGTTTGTGATTGGTCGATGTTGTGTGATGTTGTAGATCCCTCAGCCATCTTTGAAATTAGCAACAACCTATAGAATTTGAGAGTTTCTTATTTATTCTTCAATTAATCTTGTTGTTCTCTGATCTTCATATTTCATTGGATCTTCAGTTGTATGAAGAGTTTATAATTTTGTATCGTTATGAAATATTTTGTAACTAATGAATGCTCGGTTGTACAGAAACCCGTCAAATTTTAACTGTGATTAGATAATTGAAAGAATAAGACTGATATTGTCAATACCATTTTAATACATTCGAAAATGAATTCATATTACAGAACCAGGTTTCATGGTAATACCTACCACATCTTCAGCTGAACTAATATGTTTGTTGCTGTTGAAGGAACAGGAAATTCAATTTTAGGTTATGTGTTGGGGTTGTAAAAGGAAAGGAGAATAAAAATTGTTAGAGGGAATAGATGGATTAATGATGGAATTGAACTATGCTAATATTTGTAGAATGAAAAATTACATTAAATGAAATTCAGTCATCTTGAAAAATGTAAATACATCAAATGTGTGATTAGATAAATCAAGAACCAATCAGAGAAGACTTATTTTCGATAAAGCCTTCTCTGATTGGTTCTCGTGAAATAATTCACGGTTAAAATTTAACCGGCTTTTGTGCAACTGGATCTTAGTTGAATTCTAACCGTGATTAAATACATCAGATACCAATCAGAGGAGCTTTGTTTTCGAAACAGTCTTCTGTGATTGGTTCTCGTAGAATTTAATCATGATTAAATTTCAACAGACCCTCGTGCCTTAGAATTCGATTTCTTCAATTTGAATTCTCCTTCTCAATTTGTGAAACCTACAGTGTTGGCTATAGTCATATTTATATTAATCTTTTCAAATCTGTAATCACTCCACTGATTTCTAATGTTCCTACAAATTCTCCACACTTGTAATAATAAAACATGAACTTGTTTCAAATGCCGATCGCATAGATAATAACGCAGTAAAGACAGAAAAAATATTGAAAAACGCATTAAAAATAAAAGCATCCTGTTGTTGTTTTGAAATTGTCAGACTAGAAGCGGAAATAGCAACAACTAAAAAAAAATAAAAACAAGAACACTGCATTTATGAAGGCAAGAAAACAAGATTTGATTAATGTGATCTGAAATTGACTCACGATTGGCTTTCCTATAGTGAGACCCACGTTATAATGGCAGTGTTTGATTGGCAATGGTATTGCTATCCTTGTCTATCATTCAACAAAGCGGGTAGCGCTATCTCGTTCTCGCTTTTCTCTGTTGCCGGATCGTCTTTTAACAATGTTGAATTAATAATGAACAAAATATTTCATTTCAATTATGAAAATTCATCATGAAGTTATTGATAAATATAATTGATTATTTTAAAGAAGAATGAACAGTTAATATTACATCAATAAACCTGTATCAGCTATAGAAGGCATTGACAAGACAGAGGATCGGCAACGTTGTTCTCCTATCTTTCTCCACTGCCATTATAACGTGAACCTCACTGTTCCACTGTAGAAGGGAACTCTTTGTCGTATATATAGTAATAGTTTGAATAGCTCGTTCAGATAAGAGAGGAAAGAATACAATACAATATGCATCTTATATTACTTTCCTTGCACTATTACCATAGGTAAGGAAAGTATTGCTTTCCGAAAAAAATTAAGGTACCCCAATTTCTAAATTTCTATACGTTTGAAGGTCCCCTGAGTCGAAAAAACTGGTTTTTGGGTATTGGTGTGTGTGTGTGTGTGTGTGTGTGTGTGTGTGTGTGTGTGTGTGTGTGTGTGTGTGTGTGTGTTGTGTGTGTGTGTGTATGAGTGTATGTGCGTCTGTGTACACGATATCTCATCTCACAATTAACGGAATGGCTTGAAATTTGGAACTTAAGGTCCTTTCACTATAAGGATCCGACACGAACAATTTCGATCAAATGCAATTCAAGATGGCGGCTAAAATGGCGAAAATTTTGTCAAAAACAGGGTTTTTCGTGATTTTCTCGGAAACGGCTCCAACGATTTTGATCAAATTCATACCTAAAATAGTCATCGATAAGCTCTATCAACTGCCACAAGTCCCATATCTGTAAAAATTTCAGGAGCTCCGCCCCATCGATGCAGATAGATTCCCAATTATCAGGCTTCAGATACAATTGAAACAAAACAAATCAAGTGGAGTAGATTGAGCATGAAAATCTCTACAATTAATGTTCAGTAACATTTTCACCTAAAATTGAAAATAAGCTTTAAATTCGAGAAAATGTGATTATTCAATTGCAAATTATTGTTGATTCTATTAAATGATTCACTATGAAGAGATAGCAGACCTCATGTGTGTCTCCAGCGTTATTGCCCTGTCACCAGCTGGCTCAAATCACTGAATAGACTTGAGATGCGCGGGAACACTAGCGTCAGATGATCAATTTTCATAACGGCAAGGAAAGTTGTGTGAGTGCGCCACACCAGATTTTTTTATCTTTGGTTTAGATATAGTGAAGTTCACTTCATACTGCCAGCTCTCTAGTTATTCCCATTTAACTAATGCTAATATTGAACTTCAATCACTTACCAGTCAAATACTGTTTCTGACATTTTAAAGTGAACCCAACTATAGCTCTATAGTGTTGTACCGCTCCCAATATACGCTGTGTTCTAGTATAGTTGTTATTCTCAATTTCAGAGCAAGACAACTAATATGACTATAGGTCTATATCATGACTAATATCTATTATGGCTAATAATATGACTATTGGGTACAGTTTTTATTGCTTGTTTATCACACAGTCTTACGTCACTCACTGGTTCTTCAGAAGTTATTTTGTGCGTTCAAATCCTGTTTGAGTTGAAATTCTACCGGGGATCTAAACGGATGTTTTTCTATTCGATGTGGCCCACTATTAAAAAATATTGGAATAACCTCCGATTTAAATTGATATTGATCAGTTTATTTTTGGGAGATAATTGTTGGTTAGTAGAGATTTGTGGGTAGTGTTCATCGGGTTTGAAAACAACGGGATTGGGGACAATCATATTTTTAAACATAACTAAGTATACATACAGTATTTTCTTTATAAAAGAATGCATTTCCATACAGATATGAGCATAGCTTTACCTTGTGTGGGACTCTATTACTGAGTTAGGCTAGTTTCACATTCATTCGGTTCGTTTCGTTTTCGGCAAATTCCGATAAGTGTGAAACGGTAATTCGGTTTGAATTCGGTACCGAATAGAAACCGCATAGAACCGAACGCCCACTTGACACTAATAAATCCATCAGGTTTCAATTCGTTGCTGGCGAGACGCAACTTTCACACACTTTCGGTTCGTTTCGTTTCGTTTTCGGCAAATTCCGATAAGTGTGAAACGATGATTCGGTTTGAATTCGGTACCGAATAGCAACCGCATAGCACCGAACGCCCCCTCGACACGAATAGGTTTCATCATATTCGAATTCGTTGCTAGGGAAACGGGAAAAAACAAAGTCTTTTACTCACGCTTGCCTTTTTTGTTTTTATTTTAAACTGATATCGTGATTATCTGTTTCAAAATTTTCCAAGTCAAAATCATATGGTCAATTCATTTCTGTTAGTTCACAGGAACATTTCTTTCTCAATGAATAGTTTGCTAAAAAAATATGAAAGATATAAATAAAAACTCAGGGAGAATTTTTATTCTTTTATTTTTTTTTTCCACGAATATTACATGATTTCATCAATGGAGAGAAGAGATGAAATTTATATACCATGTGTCAAAACAAGAACAAATTTTCAATTAAAAAAAAAATCATCTCTCTGAACATCAAAAATTAACAAAGTTAAAATAAAACTATTCAAATAATTCACAATTTTTAATTAATTTTAAAATGTTGTTGTTCAAGAAATAACATATCACAATTTAACACAAGCTGTTATATTTAAATATGCAAGCATGAACTGTGAAAATCCAGACACAGCTGTGTTTGAGAAGAAAATACCTAATTGGAACCGTACGAATTAAAACCTGACATGTATGAAAGCCTCATTCGTTTTCGGTAACGAACCGAACCGAACCGAAAACGTACCGAACCGAATGAAACCGAAAGCGTGTGAAGCTAGCCTTAGAGCCCAGTCATGTAGGAGGCTAAAATTAACAATTCTTTTTTAGTGGTTTAGTAGAACTCTCTGTTTTTTATACACTTACATCTCAAAACTCAATGTAGCCTAAATGTAGAGTAACTTCTTCATTAAGAATACCTAGATACAACGATGTTACTCTAAATTCTGAAGGAAAAGTGAAGCAGATATGTTTCTTAATATATAGTGAAGTGTAGCAGAATTATTTATAGTGTGAGTGAAGACCTCCTACGATTGGCTCTTAACCAAAGGCTGTTGAGCTCTACTGTAATTGGCCGAGATTAGACACGCCCAAGTATTCCAAATATGGTTATGAGAACCGTTAGACAACAACCAATAATGAATCTGTTCACTAGACATTGATAATGATGTAACAATTTAAAAATCTTGATTTTCGTTGTTTTTTGAGTGAAAATGGACTAAATTTTAGTAAAGTGAAATCATAACCCTATTTCGAACTTTTAAAATGTTATCTAAATTTAGGAGAGAAATAGTACAAGGAGTATTCTTAGTTTTTTTATCCAAATCAGTGCTTCTTTGTGAAAAATATAAATAAATAAATTGAAACTAGTATCTCAAATGGTTTTAATAAACCAGTAGCTTTGATAATCCATGTTTTTTCCATCCAATATAGATATCTACCATAACATCACCTTTACAATAACACACAGAAAGTTCAAGATACAACTTGTTTTGATACAAAGGTTCCAAGAGATACAAAAGGTACCAGTTAAAAGATACAAAGCTACCAGTTACAAAATACAAAGGTAACAGTTACAAGCTACAAAGGTACCAGTTGAAAGATACAAAGTTAACAGTTACAAGATACAGAGTTAACAGTTACATGATACAAAGTTACCAGTTACAAGATACAAAAATACAAGCTACAAAGGTACAGGTTAAAAGATACAAAGTTACCAGTTACAAGATACAAAGGTACCAGCTACAAGATACAAAAGTACCAGTTACAAGCTACAAAGGTACCAGTTAAAAGATACAAAGGTACCAGTTAAAAAGATACAAAGGTACGTTCTGGGTTCGACTGTATCAAACTATTCTCCTTTATCACGTGAAAATTAAGCCACTGCTGTTTGACACAATTTCCCCCAAAAAAATCCCACAATAAACAAAAGGAGGCATGCCATCAGTTGTCGGGTTATTTGTTGACCTCGAGACGCGGGAACTTTGTAAACAAAAATGGCGGACAAATAAATAAAGAAGAAAGGTCAACGGTATTTGATGCAGGCGGGACAAGGACAACTGCTTTTGATATACCTCATATATCTGTATGTAAAATCTACTACAGGGTGTAACGTGCATAAAACACTCCACCACTATATCTATAGAAGTTTCATTTCTGTTGTAATGTTCATTTTCTCACTTCTTTTACTGTACCTATTATATCTGTATATAGAATCTACTACTCTGTGTAAAAGATATTTAATACTCCACCACTATATCTATAGAGGTCTCGTGTAATGCTCAGTTTCTGACTGCTCTTGCTATAGGCCTACTTCATATATCTGTATCTAGAATCTACTGCACTGTGTAAAGTGTATAAAATACTCCACCAGTATATCTATAGAGGTTTGTGTTATGCTCATTTTCACCTTTTATTATTGTGGCGGTGAATGTTAAGAAATCGTGAGTTTTAGATTGAAGCTCCTGAGATGAAACGTGGTTCTTGGCACGTTGTCTTTACTTTGCTTCGTGAATTTGGGTTGTAATATTTATCTACTCATTCATTATCAGAGCTGCAAATCATGAATTATGATATGATTGGACGAGGTACAACAGGCTGAGTTGGTTATGGTTGGGAATAATTCCCAGTAATTATATTTATTTATATTCCCAGTAATAGTATAATTATCCGATCAGAATTAACCCAACCAGGATCCCTAATTAAAAATGATCAAATCTATAATGTTTTAATTACATCGCATGCTTTTATCATAATTTTCTTTATAGTTATACCAATTCTAATTGGAGGTTTTGGTAATTGATTAGAATTATAATTCCCAATAATTATTATGTCTATGAATTTAGGCTTTTCGTCGCTTGAATTCAGTTGATGTTGGCTGGGAATTATAGCTGGTTCCAATATTTTGTTTGCTTGAATTTAGGTGATCTCGGCCAGAAGTTTTGACTGGTTTGAGGTTTTTCTTTGCTTGAATTTAGGCGATCATGTTTAGGAATTATGACTGCATTCAGGCTTTTATTTGCTTGAATTCAGGTGGTCATGGTTTGGTATAATCACTGATTTTGGGCTTTCCTTTGCTTGAATTCATGTGGTCATGACATGATTCATGTATTAATCTGCTTGAATTCGGGTGAACTTTGATGTAATCATGGATCTAGACCCATATTTTTTTTGTTTATTTTGGACTAAAATTATACACGTGTAACCTTATCTTGGACTTTGTCACCTATAAATTTGGAAGAAAAATAGCACAAGGACTACCTTATTATTTTATCTACCAATGCTATTACATTAGTGTCATTTGATTTGAAGGTGGATAGATCAGCTGTTGGTTTTAACCTGGAATGAAACACATTGTGCCGGTTGCACAGAAGCCTGTTACATTTTAATCGTGTTTAAACTCCTCAAAAACTAATCAGAGAAGTCTTCTCTGATTAGTTCTTGTGGTGTTTAATCGTGATTAAAACTCAACAGGCTTTTGTGCAACCGGGCCATAGTAGTCAATGCGACCGTTCCTTCGCAGTTTGTAGTCGCAGTTTAACGTTAAACCATAGAATTAAACAATCTTCTTGAACTGTTCTTGCAGAAAAATAAGTTTTCTTTGGTTTAATGTAGATGGTGCCTATGGGCCTTAGACTTCAATTTGCTTGAATTTAGGATATTGAGGAAAATAATAAGATGTAAGTTAACTAGTAGGAAACTCCTTGATATTATAAAATACATTTATATAACTCTGAAACTCAAGTAATTGGTTTGTTAGCATATTGCATATATCACTTCGACACAAAGGATCTAGTTGAAAGTCAACATCTAATAATTAATATTTTGTCTGAACTTCAAATGTCGAATGATCACGTTCTGTCTTGGAAAAAACCGAATCCCACCTTCCTGTATTTATCGGCATGTATCTATCCACTGCTAAAAGCCAATCGCCATAATTATGATAGGACATTATTGACTGTTTTCTAGCGTAACCGGTGATTTAATAAAGCTAATGGATAGCTAATTACAGTAACTCGCATTCAGAAAGATAAGCCAGCAATGTGCACGAAAGCTGTTTACCTACCTTACGAGGGTTATCTGAAAAGTAATTGCTTTATTACTGGTTTTTATTGTGAGTAGGTACTATCATACTATCAGAAATGTTTGAACATTAGTGAGATATGGTTGGTAGTAGAGAATTTTTGGTACAGTTATTTTTAGGTACTGTTTGATAAGAAATTTATCAAGAATGTAGTTGAATGTAGTTTTTATAGGACGTCGTTTTGTGGATGAGTGCTAGAGAATATTTAGAACAGGAGAACATTTATAGATAGTTATTTTTAGGGATTGGTTTATCGAAATTGGTTTAACGATTTCAGGCGCAAGTAGTATATAAATGAGTGTCAGAGAATAGGGGAACATGAAGCTATTTTTAGAGATTGGTTTATCAAAATTTGGTGAATGGTACTATAGTGCGGTCCACGTTATAATGGCAGTGTTTGATTAGCAATGGTATTGCTATCCTTGTCTAACATTCAACAATGTGGGTAGCACTACCTCTCCCACTCGCTTTGCTCTGTTGCGAGATCGTCTTTTAACAATGTAGAATTAATAATTATTAATTAACAAAATATTTCATCTTAACTATGAAATCAATGAAAAATACTAGTAGTTCTGTGAACAGTAGACCTCACGCAGTATTCTCATCCACAAGTACCTGATTGAAACTAAACACCTTATGGAAATACAGCAATAGACTGGCTTCTCCACACATCTGTGTAATCACTTGTCAACTGATTTATGATGAATAATTCTATAGTCTGATTTTTACTCAAATATTGGCGTATGAAGGAGGCTCCTTTTTCCTCTTATATTATCCTTGAAATGCAAAATTTCCAAAAACCTTGTATATACTTCGACGCGCAAATAAAAAAGGAACATACCTGTCAAATTTCATGAAAATCTATTACCGCGGTTCCCCGTAAATGCGCAACATATAAACATTTAAACATTGAGAGAAATGCCAAACCGTCGACTTGAATCTTAGACCTCACTTCACTCGGTCAATAATTTATTCCTCAATAAAATATAATTGATTATTTTAAACGAGAATGAACAGTTAATATTTCATCAATAAACCTGTATCAGCTACCGTCTTTGGAAGGCATTGGCAAGACAGGATTGGCAACGTTGTTCTCCTATCTTCCTCCACTGCCATTATGAAGATGCACTTAATTGCATCGTTATGAGAGTAAGAGAGATGAAGAGAAACCCGTGATATCAGTGCTAGAGAGTAACATTTAATTTTAGGTTCCTATTCATTGATAGGGAGTTGATAAAAGTTAAGGATGAGGATTTCTGGAAGTCTGATAGGGAACATTTTGTGTAGGGTTTATAGCCTAAACACGGCGTAGGGTAGGCTACCTTCCAAGCACATCTTTTTTCATGCACTGCTTTTCCTTTTTTATTTTCTTGACTTGCCTTTCTTCCATCGCTTTCCTTTTCTTTCCTTAGTCCTTCCTGGAGGAGCTGTAATAATTTATTAAGTAACTAATATTTTTCTTACTTAACCTTCAGTCTTATGAATAGTTATTATTATTAAACGAAATTCCAATTAAATTGTGATTCACTCCGAAGACTTCTGCTACTGCAAATATTGACAACAGGGTAAACAGCTAGATGGAAATTCGATAAGCGCTCAAAAATTATTTGTCAGCCCGGGAATAGATTGTCTTACGAATAGGTTAGTTTCAAAGGAATCTTACTGTATAATGAGGTCCACGTTATAATGGCAGTATTTGATTAACTTTGGTGTTGCTATCCTTGTCTGTCATTCGACAAAGCTGATAGCGTTATCACTTTCTAGCTCCCTAACGTTGCTCCTCATCGTTTTTCAACAATGTGGAAATGTAGCTAATTAACACAATATTTCATCTCAATTATGAAAATTTATTATTAGAAAAATATATTTCCATAACTAATACAATAAAATTAATTATTCCAAACAAGAATGGACAGTTGATATTACATCAGATATACCGGTTACAGCTATCCTCTATAGAAGGCAGTGACAAGGCAGAGAATCGTCAATGTTGTTCTCCTATCTTTCTCCACTGCCATTATTACGTGAACCTCACTTTAATGACAGATAAAATATGATTGATTATTTCAAACAAGAATGGACAGTTGATATTACATCAGATATGCCGGTAACAGCTATCCTCCGTAGAAGGCAGTGGCAAGGCAGAGAATCGGCAACACTGTTCTCCTATTTTTCTCCACTGCCATTATATCGTGGACTTCACTATAATGACGAATAAAATATTATTGATTATTTTTAACAAGAATGGACAGTTGATATTACATCAGATATACCGGTAACAGCTATCCTCAATAGAAGGCAGTGACAAGGCAGAGAATCGGCCACGCTATCCTCCCATCTTTCTCCCCTGCCATTATAACGTGGACCACACTATAATGACGAATAAAATATGATGATTTTAAACAAGAATGAACAGTTGATATTACCTAAGATATACCGGTATCAGCTATCCTCTATAGAAGGCAAGGCAGAGAATCGGCAACACTGTTCTCCTATTTTCCTCCACTGCACCTAACTATGATAGCTGTTTCATGTGAACGAATATTTCCTTGACAATTCTGAAAAATCACGATTATTTAGTTGTCAATTTTCCAATCACGATCCAGTCATTGCCGACTTCTGTCACATTCACTATTAGATAATTAGTTGCTTTGTCCGCTATACTTGTGAATAGAAGCCACAATTTGCATACGTATCCACACACTCAAGTAGGTCTTCTCACACACACACACAAGATAATTACCAGTTTTATAATTTATTCACCTTCTGTTATCTGAAAGCGAAGAAGCTTAGGTTCAACGAGCGATTTAAACTTTAAAATCGTCTTGAAACTTCTCAGCTTCAGCTTAGAGTGTGTGCTCATCGCATCGTTCAAGGTCAAATAATACAAATGGATAGGCTTTGCAATATATCTATAGCTATAATGATATATTTGTGTGACAATATAGATTAACGGTATGTATAGATATAGTTGAGTGAAACCGGTGAATGCTATTCTCACGGTAGGAGAGTATTTTCCGACAGTATTGCATCAGTGTGAAACGGAACTCCGTTTGGTTAAGTTTGCGTTTATACTGCGTAAATAATTTGTGTGATTTTCGGTTTTGTGGACAATTTCTTTCAGTTTTTGTTAGGTTTTGAGGGGGTTTAAGGATTGAAACAAGTTTTGAGGTGTTGGGCTTGGGAAGAACAGTCTCAAACGGTTCTTTGTTTGGTTAGGTTTGCGTTAGACTGCGTAATAATTCGTGTGATTTTCTGTTTTGTGGATTACTTCTCTCAGTTTTTATTGGGTTTTATGGAACTTTAAGGATTGGAACAATCTTTGAGGTGTTGGGCTTTATTAGAACAAACAGCTCTATAGTTTCAAACGGTTCTTAGTTTGATTAGGTTTGCGTTAGACTGCGTAATAATTCGTGTGATTTTCGGTTTTGTGGATTATTTCTCTCAGTTTTTGTTGGGGTTTTGAGGAACTTTAAGGATTGGAACAATTTTTGAGATGTTGAGCCTTATCAAAACAGTTTCAAACGGTTCTTCGTTTGATTAGGTTTGCGTTAGACTGTGTAATAATTCGTGTGATTTTATGTTTTGTGTACTATTTCTGTCAGTTTTTGTTAGGTTTTGAACTTTTGATGGGTTTCAAGGTTTGAACAAGTTTTTGAGGAGTTGGACTATATTAGAACAGTATCAAACTGTCTTAGTTTGGTTAGGTTTGCGTTAGACTGCGTAATAATTCGAGTGATTTCTGGTTTTGTGGACAATTTCTTTCAGTTTTTGTTAGGTTTTGAGGGGTTTCAAGGATAGAAACAGTTTTTGAGAACTATAATATAAGAACAGTATTAAACGGATCCTCGTTTGAATAGGTTAGCGTTAGACTGCGTAGGCTAATAATTAGTGTGATTTTATGTTTTGTGGATTATTTCTGTCAGTTTTTGAGGGGTTTTGGGAAACAACTCTTGAAGTGTTGAATTATATTAGAACAGTTTCAAAACGGTTCTCAGTTTGGTGGGCTTGCATAGAACTAGGTTAGGTTTGGTAGAACTGCGGAACTCGTGTGATTTCCTGTTCTGTTTACAATTGCTCTCAGTTTTTGTTTGTTTCTGAGGGTTTTCAAGGATTGAACCATGATTTTTGGGGTTTAGCTATATTAGAACGTTCTCAAACTGTTCTTCATTTTGATAGGTTTGCAAACAACTGGGTTTAACTTGCATAGAACCTGGGTTTGCAACGTTCAACGATAGAACCTGGGTTTTAATCGTTCTAAAACGGTTCTTTGTTTTGTTACGTTTGCAAACAACTGAATTTAACTTGAATTAAACTTGAGTTAGCTTGTAATTTGTGTGGTCAACTCGGTTTCTTCTTCAAGTTTTTGATGTTTTAATTGCATCTCGTGCTTTCATTATAATTTTGTTAAAGTTATACCTATCCTAATTGATTTTGAGGATTGAAATGAGTGTTTAGGTGTGGGACTGAATTAAAAGAGTATTTGAAATGTATTATTCAGTATCAGAATGATACCTTGTTTGGTTAGGTTTAAATAGAACTGCGTAATTCTTTGTGATTACTCTTATCTGTTTCGTGAATCATTTCTCTGAGTTTCTATTGGTTCATGGGAAGTTACAGAAGCATCTAAAGGTGCGTACAGATATACGCGCCGCGAACATGAGCAATTCACTTTTAATCAGCTGACTATATTTGTATTTTTCAGAAACGGTAAGATACAGATATAAAAAGCTTGGTAGCTGATTAAAAGTGAATTGCTCATGTTCGCGGCGCGTAAATCTGTACGCACCTTAAGACGTAGGTATGCATTTCAGAGACTAGTGCTTAACAGAAAACTATCAACTGAACTTGGTGACTATCCGATGAACTAAAATTAATGACTAACTGAGTGTTTAAATTCTGGTATTCTATTAGTTTTATAGAAGTTTCAAAAGCACCTAAGACGTGGGTTTGAATTTGAAAACTATGAACTGAAGTGATTGACAAACTGATTGTCTGATAAACTAGAACTACTGAAATATTCAGTGTAACAATTAAAAAACATTCAATAAACTGATAAATCTCGAACATTTCTGAGTTGTTTTTGTATTCAAAATGAATGAATCAAAGCCAATGCTACGTAAATCGTTTCGAAAAGTGACCCGCCACGTGAGATCTAGTCAAGGCTTTGTTCACGATCAAATCTGGAAGCTGTTCCATGGCATCTGGAGGGGTGTCATCAGATTCAAGGACAAAATTCAGAGCCAATTTGTGAGTTATTTTCAATTTTTTACATTATTTTATGGTGTTTGGAATAGTTCTTGAAACTTACTGATAGAAAAACTTTTATAACCGAGTAGGAAACATGAATAGATTGGCTATTAATTAAATAATTATTTATCTATTAAATATTAGCATAGAGAAACAATAGCGTGAGTAGATATCCCATGGCATAGGGAATTTATATCGCAACTTTTACTGTTATCTCAAGCCGATTACTGTTGATTATTGTCAATTTTTACTGTTTTGTTGGGGTGATAGTGTATGAATGGCACAATTTGAGAGACTACCAGCGTCACACAGCTGCATAGGAAAGAACTATGTGAACTATCGGCTTGGGATGACAGTAAAAGATGCGACATAAACGCCTTAAACCATGGGATATCTATGCTATCGTTTCTCTATGATATTATCTCTATTTCATTGGGATAGTCCTGGTTGCACAAAAACCTGTTAGATTTAAATCATGATTAAATGCTACGAGAACCAATAAGAGAAAATATATATCTTCTCTGATCGATTCTCGTGGTCTTCAATCTTGATTAAAATTTAAGAGGCGTTTGTGCAACCGGGCCTAAGACTCCGTGAGAGGATATAATTTTCTTGTTATTTGATTTTTGTAACAAATCGCTGTAAGGAATAAAATGTCCTGCGTTCCATTGATGGATGCCTCTGATTGGCTGGCATATTCCAAGAAGGAGGCATCTGTTATGTGATTGGCTGTTCACTGAGAACTTTCTCTCCCACTTTCAACACGGGGCTAACCAATTGAAATGCAATACAATTTAGTTTAAATCGGATGAAGTAAGCAATTCTGTCATTGGCTATTCGCTGTGAATGTCAATCCCTCTTTTAAGGAGGGAAGGAGCTAACCAATGGAAGTGCATTAATTATTAGTTCCAGTTGTATTGGGATAGTAAAATTCGAAATAATTAATATCAGAACAAATATAATAAGGGTACAGTTCAACAACAGTATATGATAAAAGAAAATAGTAACAAAATTCATTTGATAAATACAGTATAATTATTTATTTGGTGGATATTAAAATGATCATCTCAAGTCTCAAATACACACTCAATATTTATGATTGTACAATATAGTACCTACTTATAACTGTACGTTCAACAGTTTTGATCAATAGTTGAACTGTCTTGTAACTGTCAACTATATAGTAACCGTTGATCAACTGTTCAACTGTTGATTGGAATCTCAGTTTCAATCCGTTCAACAGTTTTGATCAATAGTTGAACTGTCCTGTAACTGTCAACTATATTGTAACCGTTGATCAACTATTCAACTGTTGATTCGAATCTAAGTTTCAATCCGTTCAACAGTTTTGATCAATAGTTGAACTGTCTTGTAACTGTCAACTATATTGTAACCGATGATCAACTATTCAACTGTTGATTGGAATCTCAGTTTCAATCCGTTCAACAGTTCTCATCAATAGTTGAACTATCTTGAAATATTGAACTGTTGATCAACTATCTATCAAATGTTGATTAGAATTTCATTTTGAAATCCGTTGAACAGTTTCCATCAATAGTTGAACTGTCAACTACTTGTAACTGTTGATCAACTATCCAATTCAACTGTTGATTAGAATCTCATTTTGGAATCCGTTCAACAGTTTCCATCAATAGTTGATCTGTCTTGTAATTATCAATTATTTTCTAACTGTTGATCACCTATCTATTAAACTGTTGATTCGGATCTCAGTTTCAATCCGTTCAACAGTTCTCATCAATAGTTGAACTGTCTTGTAACTATCAACTATTTTATAACTGTTGATCAACTATCTAAATCCGACTGTTGATTAGAATCTCAGTGTGGAATCCGTTCAACAGTTCCCATCAATAGTTTAACTATCTTGTAACTGTTGATCAACTATCTAATTCAACTGTTGATTAGAATTTCATTTTGAAATCCGTTGAACAGTTCCCATCATTAGTTTAACTATCTTGTAACTGTTGATCAACTATCTAATTCAACTGTTGATTAGAATCTCATTTTGGAATCCGTTCAACACTACCCATCAATATAGTTGAAAGTCGTTAGCAGTTTTTAATGACGTAGGCTTCCTGATCAAATGCATTGTGTACTGGAATAGTACTGAACGATAATTTATACACTTAGAGCTACGCCCTTTGATTATAATGAAGTGCCAGAGTTGATCATCTATTGTTGATGCTTAATCAACCTTAAAGACCTATAACCCCGTTAGGCTACATCGATTGTTGATTGTGGCTGAAATGCTTTTCATGTGTGATTCTCAATTTATTTCGACCTTCGATCGTTAGTAATGTGCTATATTGATTGCATGTAGAGGCTTTTAGAATCAGGTGATCAATTATTTATTTATCACTAGTCGGTAACCCGTGCTCCGTAATAATTAAAACATTGACAAACTGGAAACTTGACGTACTGAAATCTTGAAGAATTTAATATAGGCCTCGGTAAATTTAGAATTTATATGCAAAATTTCAAGTTAATCAGTCCAGTAGTGCAGACATTTTTCATAAATTTTCTTATCCAATCCTTTCATTTATCTTCTTCTATATGATTATATAGAAGCGAAATGGCACTCACTCACTGACTGACTCACTCACTCACTCACTCACTCGAAGAACTAAAAATCTACCGGACCAAAAACGTTCAAATTTGGTTGGTATGTTCAGTTGGCCCTTTAGAGGCGCACTAAGAAATCTTTTGGCTATATTTTATCTCTAAGGGTGGTTTTTAAGGGTTTAAAGTTCGTCTTTTAGCATGTATATTCTTATTATTCTCTTAATTATAATTGAAAAATATCCATACCATATGATAATATAGAGCTACAATCTAGAGAGAGTACGGTACCTCTTCGAAACAGTTGTTAACTGGTAACTCAATTGATAATTTTGTCAGGTTGGCATTAATTTGAGTTGACTTTGTTAGGTTGGCACCAAGTTTAAGATTGAAATGCATTTATCGCGGTAAAATTGATTGGGCACTGCTACTTCAATCCTGGGAATATTATATTACTAGCCGTCAGGCTCGCTTCGCACGCCATATCCGTTTAGCCAGACGTTTAGTCTGGACCCCCGACTGGATCGTCCTAACATATGATGAAAATGCTCAAATGAAAAATGCAGGCGAGCGAAGCGAGTAATAGTATAAATAGGTTATCTCAACATAGTGTAGCATCTTGTTTATGTAAAATTAGTTGCTGCAACACTAATAGTTATTACATTTTTGCCCGGTTGCACATAAGCCTGTTGAATTTTAATAATAATTTAATGCCACGAGAACCAATCAGAGAAGGTCTTTTTGAATTTTGAAAAGAATGATCCTAGGAAAAATAAAGGCAGTCATTCTATTCTATTCTATCCTCTGATTGGTTCTTGTGATATTCAATCATGATTAAAAGTTAACAGGTGTTTGTGCAACCCAGCCACAGTTATACAATTGCAACTCATGAAATTATGATCGGAAGAGAACTGGAGAGGATTGAATGTCAAGTTGCGTACAGACTTATGCGTCACAAACACACGCATTCCGCTATTTATCGACTTGTTATATGCTTTATATTTGTTTTATACACTTGTTATATCTGTATTTGTAAAGTAACAGGAAGATCAAGATGATATAGATAGCATCAGCTTATGAAAAGCAAAATACGCGTGTTCGTGGCGCATAAGTCTGTACGCACCTCTACATTATATCATAGACAAATTATACTATGAGTGGTTACATTAAACAGTATCTTTACTCCGTGATTCTATACTTTATTTATTCTCTATTGAGTCATACAATAAGTACATCATCAAAATTATAGAGAGAGAAAAAATAAGGTGACCTTGTGCTATTCTTCTCCCAAATTTGGATAAGGTTACGCATAGTCCGAAATAGGTTAAGTCTTGTAGTTCTTCACTCCACAAAATTTTCAGTCTTTAATTATTTTTTTCACGATGTAGATTTTTCAATTTAGATGCTCCAAAACTAAACATAGAACAAATATTTCACATTATTATTATTATTATTACTCTATGTAGCGGGCAGATCATTAGTATACCGTATCTTTTTTTAATTAGGGTTTGGAGCAATTTTAGGTGAATGCCTGTTGTACCGTAGTTAACAAATTTAATTTTTAACCTACAAATTTGCAATTCGCAAAGTATTAATTTACTAGTAAAAAATAGAAAACATTAAAATCCAACACAAAGAATCATACATATTTTCCTCACATTTTCATTTCTAATTATAATAGAACTATTTTTGTGGCTAATTCAAAATAGAAAGCTGACGTAGCTATGCTGAATAATGAAATTATAAATTTAAATGCAAAATTTATTGTTGCATTGGCAATAAAAAGTCATTCGAATTGTATCCGTCATAAAATGTGTTGGATGCGCATTTGTACGTAGTTGATAGAAAGGTCACCTTCACCTGATTGAACAGTACATACTGTATTATATTACTGTCCACCCATCCTGCTATACATGGCTCTTCCGGTAAGCTACTGTCATACAATTCCTTCTCTTTTTCCTCTTCCTCCTCTCCTTCTTCATCCTCTCCTTCTTCTTCCTCATCCTTTCCTTCTTCTTCCTCCTCCTCCTCCTCATCATCATCATCATCTTCATCATCATTATCATTATCATCCTCCTCCTCCTCCTCTTCCTCTTCATCATTATCATCCTCTTCTTCATCATTATCATTATCCTCTTCTTCTTCTTCCTCCTCCTCTTCATCATTATCATCATCCTCCTCCTCCTCTTCCTCTTCATCATTATCATCCTCTTTCTTCATCATTATCATTATCCTCTTCTTCTTCTTCTTCTTCCTCCTCCTCATCATCATCTTCATCATCATTATCATTATCATCCTCCTCCTCTTCCTCTTCATCATTATCATCCTCTTCTTCATCATTATCATTATCCTCTTCTTCTTCTTCTTCTTCTTCTTCTTCTTCTTCTTCTTCTTCTTCTTCTTCTTCTTCTTCTTCTTCCTCCTCCTCTTCATCATTATCATCATCCTCCTCCTCCTCTTCCTCTTCATCATTATCATTCTCTTTCTTCATCATTATCATTATCCTCTTCTTCTTCTTCCTCCTTCTCCTCCTTACTTTCACCTCTTTCTTTTCATTTTTTTCTTTCAATTTAGTCTTAATTTATTTTGACCTCTTTCCGTTCCTTATCCTAGTTGTCTATTATATTATTTGTCCTCTTCTGGTCTCTCATTCTAGCCTTCTAGTATGTCTGTCTCTCATTCTTGCCTTCTAGTATTTCTGTCTCTCATTCTAGCCTTCTAGTATTTCTGTCTCTCATTCTAGCCTTCTAGTATTTCTGTCTCTCATTCTAGCCTTCTAGTATTTCTGTCTCTCATTCTAGTCTTCTAGTATTTCTTTCTTTCATTTCAATTATTATTTTTCACAGATTCAATTTCTTACAGGTTTCAGTATCTGTCTTGTTCCAATATCAATAATATTTTCAGTATTTTTACATCTCCATTGCATGTTTTTCTCTCTTGTCTTCTCTTCACCTCTTCAACTTCTCTGATTGCACTTCATTTTTACTCTTCTAGCCTAATTATTTTTTTAATTCAAATCCACAAGAGTTATTATCATTTTCATTCATTGTAACCAGAAACCCAAAAGAAGTTCTCAGTTTTCTTTTTCAATCTCACAGTTCCATTCTTCTCCTTCTTCTTTTCTTCTCATTCTCCTTCGTACTCTCCTAGTCCTTCTTCTGTTTCTTTTTTCTTTCAAGTCTCCTTTAATATTTTTGATATCTCTCCTTCTCCTAACTACTCGCTCTCTCACTCCTCATCCCCCTTTTCCGTTTTCTCTTCCTTGTTTTCTTCTTTTTTCTCTCCGTCTACTTCTCTTTCATTTCCCTCGTTTACCAACTTTTCAGCGATCTTTTTCACTGTGGACTCTATCTTGGACTCCGTCAAACATTTTCGATTTTCCTTGTTCTTCTCTTCCTCCTTATCCACTTCTTCATCACTCCCACTCACTCTGTCACTCTCTCTCTCTCTTTTTGTGTCTGTCTCGCACTATCTCCTCACACTCTGACTGTTTCTCTCTCTCTCTCTCTCTCTCTCTCTGAATTTTGGTAGAGAGTTAGTGGGAAGGATATTTTGAATATTCTTTCCGAAGAATGGACATTGATATGTCCAAAGCTCCGCCAATTTATGTAGATGCATAACAATATCTATAGCTATTACCAATTGCTTTTTTCATATCATATGCAGTTCAAAAATCATTTTCTTAGTCTATATTATGTAAATTCATCTATAATTT